>NC_064842.1:60715000-61015571 GCF_024166365.1 Elephas maximus indicus
GGACAAAGAGTCAGAAAGAGGTGGCTGTAGAACTAAGCGTGGTCAGTAGACAGACATTTTTGGGCCAGCATCTTGTTTTAACATCTGGAATTAATATGCCTTTAATATGGTATACAATTTCCTGCTTGTCAAATAATCTTATATTTTCTATTGTCTCATATTTGGCTCGATTCACAGTTTTGATTTGGCTATCTGACCCCTGTAAGCATTTGATTTCCCTAAAACACATTGCTTTTAATGATATTTTAGTATCATTTACTTTGTATTTCCACCTTACCTTTGATATAGGAAAGAGGTGTACAATGTCATGGGCCAAGTTATGCTAGAGAATGATCCTTGGTTGACAATTAAGTCCTTCACACAAAGACGTGTTTGTTCTTAACTTTACATAGTGACATTAGAAAATGAACAGGTAAAAAATTATAAACGTTAACATGACTCATTTTTGTAGTTGTTGTTGTTAGTTGCGGTTGAGTCAGTTCTGACTTGTAGCAACCCTGTGAGCACGGAACGTACCACTGCCCAGTCTTGCACCATCCTCACAATTGTTGCTATTCTTGAGCCCATTGTTGCAGCAACTGTGTCAATCTATCTCATTGAGGGTCTCCTCTTTTTTGCTGACCCTCTACTTAATTTTAAGGTCCCCAAATTTAAGGTCTACTTAATTTTAAGCTCCCCAATTTAACTTGTATGATAGAATTGTCTCTATTGACCTCTTCATTCTCATTCTTCTTTCCTCTTTTGGCCCCAGAAACTATATATTGCTCTCACTTTATTAAAATAGAATTAACAGTGATTTTTTGTTTGTTTGTTTCCTAGCTCAATCACACCAATCTCATGCCCAGAAAATCTATCAAGATATTTCTTTCCCAAAAGATGGCTCTATTTTCACGAAAAATATCATTTCACCATGTTATAATCACTACATTTTCTTCTCAGATATACTCTTAATGGAATTCTACCACTACATAATAATTTCACTTAGTTTTAATTTTCTCAGGAATACCTGTGTGTGAATCTAAGACAAATTTGAACAAAATTATAGCAATAGCTGCACTGTACATATGATTTAATTAGGTCAGGTTTTACCCTTTGCTCTAGAGTCTATGGAAACCCTGGTGGCATAGCGGTTAGGTGTTACAGCTGCTAACAAAAAGATCAGCAGTTTGAATTCACCAGGTGCTCCTTGGAAACTCTATGGGGCAGTTCTTCTCTGTCCTGCAGGGTTCCTATGAGTCTGAATTGACTCGACTGTAACGGGTTTAGTTTGAATCTTGGTCAAGTCTGTTCCAATTCATAGTAACCCTATGGGACAGAGGAAGAACTGAAAGGTCAGCTGTTTCAACCCACCAAGCACTCTGTGGCAGAAAGATGTGGCTGCAGCCTTCCGTAAAGTTTTACAGCCTTGGAAACCCTATGGGGCAGTTCTACTATGTCCTATAGGGTTGCTATTATTTGGAATCCACTCAAAAGCAACAGATTTTTTAAAAACCCTTTCTACGTCAATAGAAATTTTAAAAACAAAGTATCAGTTTTTAATAAAAACCTTCTGAGGTATTGTTTAGTATTGTTTTGAATCCAGAGGTAAATGTGGAGAGAATTAGCATATTAATGATATTGAATTTCCAGTTGATGAATTTAATATATCTTTACATTTATTTATACCTTAAAATTTCCCTCAGTTGTGTTTATATTTTTCAGTGTACAGTTCTCGCATATCACTTGATAAATATATTTCATTTTATGATTTTTGGTGCCTTTTCTAACTGTTGTAGCCATATAGAGATGCAATTATTTTTATGTTATGAAAACATGCAGAATTCTCGTATTATTTTGAGTTATAGTTCTACAGTATTTTTGTAGTATTTTTTAGTTTTCTGCCCTCATGTCTGAATGTTTTCTATGATTACGGTCATGTGTTCTTCAGATAAGGCAGTTTTGCTTCTTCCTTTTCAATCTATGTGTCTTTTTCTTTATGGTTCTGACTATGACTTCAGGTAAATGTTGAATCCATGTAGGACACGAAAACTTCTTGCAGTGCTCCTGATCCTAGGAAGAAAACATTTATTTTCCCACCATCATTGATGATGTTGGCTTTATTTTTTGCTACTTTTGTTTGTTTGTTTGCTTTTTGTAACTTAATGATCTTTATCCCATTGAAGAGGAAGCCCTGGTGATGCAACAGCTACGCACTCAGCTGCTAACAGGTATGCAACTGAAATCCACTTGGTGGCTCTTTAGGAAAGAGACTTGACAATCTTTCCCTTTAAAAATACAGCCAAGAAAATTGTATGGGGCTGTTCTACTCTGTCACCTGGAATCACTGAGTCAGAAATACAACAACAACAAAATTACATTGAAAATGTTGCCTTTTATTTCTAGCTATCCTAGAGGGTCTTTATCATGAATGGACGTTAAATTTGTCAAAAGCTTAATTTTCAACTCTTTGAGATGATCATTTTTATCTTTTTTCTCTTAATATCATTTAAAAATATTAAGCCGGGGGTGGGGCCAAGATGGCTGACTAAGTAGAAGCTACCTCAGATCCCTCTTGCAATAAAGACTCCGAAAAACAAGTGAATCGATCACGTACATGACAATGTACGAACCCTGACAATCAAACACAGATCTAAAGAGTTGACCTGAGTGACAGGGGAGCAAAAAGCTGCATCCTGAAGCAGTGACTGCTTCTGGAACCAGCAACCAGTACCACGGCCTTGAGCCCTTGCAGTTCCAGGGTGCCGAGTGGCGGGGCTGGTTGCGGCTTGCTGAGGTGGGGCAGGCACGGGACACAGCCCTAACCCCTAGCCCCCTGGGGTAACCTCCGTAGAGACTCACCAACGCAAGCAGGCTGCACACTGATGGGGCTAACGAGAGAACGAGTAACCACGGGGAAACAGCAACTGGTTTTGGAGCCTGGAGCCAGCATCCCAGTCAGAAAACCTTGGTGCCGGGCTTTGGGCTAGGAGCAGGAGAGCTGAGCACGGCATCCTGAGACAGCGCAAACACAGGACGCAGCCCTAGCCCCCTGAAGTGACCTCGGGGGAAACCCAACCAGCACGTGCAGGCAGTGCAGCGATGCAGCTGACAGGAGGAGAAGTCACCAGGAGGCAGCGACTGGTTTTAGAGCCTGGAATGCAGCATCCCAGCTGCAGGACCTTGGCACGGGGCTTTGGACTGGGAGCAGAGGAACTGACCACAGCTTCTGAGACAGCACAAGCACAGGTCGCAGGACGTCATGACCCTCGGGGGCAATCTCGACCCAGCCAGCGCACACAGGCTACACACCCCTGGGGAAATTCAGACAAAACAGTCATCACCAAGCAACATAAGTAACTTTGTCTATATTCCTGGGTGCTACTCTCTCCTATCAACCTGATCCCTCCCCTCCCTTTCCCAGGTGGCTTCATTAACATTGCAATTTCCTGGACCAGAAAGTGAAGTGCTCTGGGGTTTTTTTGTTTTTTTGTTTGTTTTGTCTTTTCTTAACCCAATCTCCTGGCCTGAGAGAAGCAGCTACAAAAAACCCAGGGATGAAAAATTCTTCCCTGACTTCCTGAAATTGGATTAAAAATACAGAACTAGCTCCAGCCAAGCATATGAGATCCACAGTCTTGGGCTTTCATCCCTACAGGCAACAAGGTGGCTATTATAATGCAAAGGCAATTCTGATAGTGATCTGACTGTAATTGTTTTAGCTGATTACTGGAAAGACAAGTTTCCCAGGTCTGATATCTCTACCTATTAAACAGAGGCCTCACTGACCCACAAGGGGGAACTAAGGACTGAAGCTCCACCCAAACCACCTAGCCTCCTGCCATAGGGGTCTGAGGATAGTGACACCTACCAGTCTGTAGAGGTACATGCATTGGGTGCCTAAGGTACAGCTGCAGAGCCCACCCACCAAAGTGCTTTAGGAATAGAGACACACCTACCTCAATGGCACTTGGGAGAAGCCTGTCAGCATCCTGCCCCCCTGAAGTGTGACCTCCTGCTGCTACTAGAATCTGGTGCACACAACTATCACCACTACTTCTCTAAGTTAATAGGTGACAGTCTACACCACACACTTGTTGACCGAAAATCAGATTCTACTCAAGAATAGTGAAGAGAATCTTAGGCTTATATATCTGGTAACAGCCCAAACCAGCTTGTAATAGGACATAAGTGATTCAACGGCTACAACAATCAAGACAGCCCAATCTAGTAGCCAATCTACACATAATGAAAGAAAACAAAACAAGATAAGACTCAGTGAGCAAATATAAAATAAATCATAACATTATCTTATAGATGGCTCAGAGACAGCAGTCGATATCAACCACATAAAGAAGCAGACCATGATTGCTTCTACAACTCCCCAAATTAAAGAATCAAAATCTTTCCCAAATGAAGATACAATCCTGGAATTGCCAGATGCGGAATATAAAAAACTAATTTACAGAATGCTCTAAGACATCAGAGATTACATCAAAAATGAAATGAGGCAATCTACAGAAAAAGCCAAGGAACACACTGATAAAGCAGTCGAAGAACTCAAAAAGATTATTCAAGAACATAGTGGAAAAATTAATCAGCTGTAAGAATCCATAGAGAGACAGCATTCAGAAATTCAAAAGATTAACAGTAAAATTACAGAATTAGACAACTCAATAGGAAGTCAGAGGTGCAGAATTGAACAATTGGAATGCGGAGTAGGGGAGTGGGAGGATAGCACAATTGACACCAATATAGTTGAAGAAAAATCAGGTAAAAGAATTAAAAAAAAAATGAAGAAACCCTAAGAATCATGTGGGACTCTATCAAGAAGAATAACTTGCGTGTGACTGGAGTTCCAGAACAGGGAGGGATAACAGAAAATACAGAGAGAATAGTTGAAGATCTGTTGCCAGAAAACTTTCCTGACATCATGAAAGACAAAAGGATATCTATCCAAGATGCTCTTCAAACACCACATAAGACTGATTCAAAAATAAAAACACCAAGACATATTATCATCAAACTTGCCAAAACTGAAGATAAAGAGAAAATTTTAAAAGCAGCCAGGGAGAAAAGAAAGGTCTCCTACAAAGGAGAATCAATAAGAATAAGTTCAGACTACTCAGCACAAACCAAGCAGTCCAGAAGGCAATGTGATGACATATATAGAGCCCTGAAGGAGAAAAACTGCCAGCCAAGGATCATATATCCAGCAAAACTCTCTCTGAAATCTGAAGGCAAAATTAAGATATTTACAGATAAACACAAGCTTAGAGAATTTGCAAAAACCAAACCAAAGCTACAAGAAATACTAAAGGCAATTGTTTGGTCAGAAAATCAATAATATCAGGTACCAGCACAACAAAAGATCACAGAACAGAACATCCTGATATCAACTCAAACAGGGAAATCCCAAAAACAAATTAAGATTAATTTTAAAAAGAAAAAAAAATGCTCAAAACAGGGACTCATTGAAGTCATTATGTAAAAGATCACAATAATCAAAAAGAGGGACTAAATACAGGTGGCATAGAACTGCCATATGGAGAGAGATACAAGACGATATAGGACAATACAAGTTAGGTTTTTACTTAGAAAAATAGGGGTAAATATTAAGGTAACCACAAAGAGGTCTAGCAATTCCATAACCCAAAATAAAAACCAAGAAAAACATAACGACTCAGCAAACATAAATTCAACTACTATGAAAATGAGGATCACACAATTTACACAGAAACACGTCTCAGCACAAAAAAAGTAAGTGGAAAAATGAAATTGTCAACAACACACACAAAAAGGCATCAAAATGACAGCACTAAACACAGACTTATCTGTAATTACGCTCAATGTAAATGGACTAAATGCACCAATAAAGAGACAGAGAGTCTCAAACTGGATAAAGAAACACGATCCATCTATATGCTGCCTACAAGAGACACATCTTAAACTTAGAGACACAAACGAACTAAAACTCAAAGGATGGAAAAAAATATATCAAGCAAACAACAAGCAAAACAGAGCTGGAGTAGCAATATTAATTTCTGATAAAATAGATTTTAAAGTTAAATCCACCACAAAGGATAAAAAAGGACACTACATAATGATTAAAGGGACAATTGACCAGGAAGATATAACCAAAATAAATATTTGTGCACCCAATGACAGGGCTGCAAGATACATAAAACAAACTTTAACAGAACTGAAAAGTGAGATAGGCACCTCCACAATTATAGTAGGAGACTTCAACACACCACTTTCAGAGAAGGACAGGACATCTAGTAAGAAGCTCAATAGAGACACGGAAGATCTAATTACAACAATCAACCAACTTGACCTCATTGACTTATACAGAACTCTCCACCCAACTGCTGCAAAATATACTTTTTTTTGTAGCGCACATGGAACATTCTCTAGAATAGACCACACATTAGGTCATAAAACAAACCTTTGCAGAATCCAAAACATCAAAATATTACCAAGCTTCTTCTCAGACCACAAGCCCATAAAAGTGGAAATCAACAACAGAAAAATTAGGGAAAAGAAATCAAATACTTGGAAACTGAACAATACCCTGCTCAAAAAAGACTAGGTTATAGAAGATATTAAGGAGGGAATAAAGAAATTCATAGAATGCAATGAGAATGAAAACACTTCCTATCAAAACCTCTGGGACACAGCAAAAGCAGTGCTCAGATGTCAATTTATATCGATATATGCACACATACATAAAGAAGAAAGAGCCAAAATCAGAGAACTGTCCCTACAACTTGAACAAATAGAAAGTGAGCAACAAAAGGATCCATTAGGCACAGAAGAAAACAAATAATAAAATTTAGAGCTGAACTAAATGAATTAGAGAACAGAAAAAAACCTGAAAGAATTAACAAAGCCAAAAGCTGGTTCTTTGAAAAAATTAACAAAATTGATAAACCATTGGCCAGACTGACAAAAGAAATACAGGAAAGGAAAAAAATAACCCAAATAAGAAACGGGATGAGCCATATCACAACAGACCCAACTGAAATTAAAAGAATCATATCAGATTATTACGAAAAATTGTACTCTAACAAATTTGCAAACCTAGAAGAAATGGATGAATTTCTAGAAAAACACTACCTACCTAAAATAACATAATCAGAAGTAGAACAACTAAATAGACCCATAACAAAAAAAGAGATTGAAATGTAATCAAAAAAGTCCCAACAAAAAAAAGCCCTGGCCCAGACGGCTTCACTGAAGAGTTCTACTAAACTTTAGGAGAAGAGTTAATGCCACTATTACTAAAGGTATTTCCAAGCATAGAAAATGATGGAATACTACCTAATTCATTGTATGAAGCCACCATCTCCCTGATACCAAAACCAGGTAAAGACAACAACAACAACAACAAAAAAGAAAATTACAGACCTACATCCCTCGTGAACACAGAAGCAAAAATCCTCAACAAAATTCTAGCCAATAGAATTTAACAACATATCAAAAAAATAATTCAGCATGACCAAGTGGGATTCAGACCAGGTATGCAGGGATGGTTCACCATTAGAAAAACAATTAATATAATCCAGCACATACATAAAACAAAAGACAAGAATCACATCATTTTATCAATTGATACAGAAAAGGCATTTGACAAAGTTCAACACTCATTCATGATAAAAACTCTCAGCAAAATAGGAATAGAAGGAAAATTTCTCTACATAATACAGGGCATTTATACAAAGCCAATAGCCAACATCACCCTAAATGGAGAGAGCCTGAAAACATTCCACTGAGATCAGGAACTAGACAAGGATGCCCTTTATCACCATTCCTATTCAACATTGTGCTAGAGGTCCTAGCCAGAGCAATTAGGTTAGACAAAGAAATAAAGGGCATCTGGATTGGCAAGGAAGAAGTAAAATTCTCTCTATTTGTTGATGACATGATCTTATACACAGAAAACCGTAAGGAATCCTCCAGAAAACTACTGAAACTGATAGGAGAGTTAGGCAGAGTCTCAGGTTACAAGATAAACATACAAAAATCACTTGGATTCCTCTACATCAACAAAAAGAACATTGAAGAGGAAATCACCAAATCAATACCATTCACAGTAGCCACCAAGAAGATAAAATACTTAGGAATAAATCTTACCAAAGATGTAGAAGACCTATACAAAGAAAACCACAAAGTACTACTGCAAGAAACTAAAAGGGACCTACCTATGTGGAAAAACACACCTTGCTCATGGATAGGAAGACTTAACATAGTAAAAATGTCTATTCTACCAAAAGCCATGTATACATACAATGCACTCCCAATCGAAATTCCAATGATGTTTTTTAATGTGATGGAGAAGCAAATCGCCAACTTCATATGGATGGGAAAAAAGCCCCGGATAAGTAAAGCATTACTGAAAAAGAAGAAGAAAATGGGAGGCCTCACTCTACCTGATTTTAGAACCTATTTTACAGCCACAGTAGTCAAAACAGCCTGGTATTGGTACAACAACAGGCACATAGACCAATGGAACAGAGTTGAGAACCCAGATATAAATCCATCCACATATGAGCAGCTGATATTTGACAAAGGCCCAGTGTCAGTTAATTGGGGAAAAGATAGTCTTTTTAACAAATGGTGCTGGCATAACTGGATATCCATTTGCAAAAAAATGAAACAGGACCCATACCTCATACCATGCACAAAAACTAACTCCAAGTGGATCAAAGACCAAAATATAAAGACTAAAACGATAAAGATCATGGAAGAAAAAATAGGGACAACGTTAGGAACCCTAATACAAGGCATAAACAGAATACAAAACATTACCAAAAATGACGAAGAGAAACCAGATAACTGGGAGCTCCTAAAAATCAAACACCTATGCTCAGCGAAAGACTTCACCAAAAGAGTAAAAGGAACACCTACAGATTGGGAAAAAATTTTCAGCTGTGACATCTCCGACCAGCACCTGATCTCTAAAATCTATATGATTCTGTTAAAACTCAACCGCAAAAAGACAAAGAACCCAATCGAAAAGTGGGCGAAGGATATGAACACACACTTCACTAAAGAAGATATTCAGACAGCTAACAGATACATGAGAAAATGCTCTCGGTCATTAGCCGTTAGAGAAATGCAAATTAAAACTACAATGAGATTCCATCTCACTCCAACAAGGCTGGCCTTAATCCAAAAATCACAAAATAATGAATGTTGGAGAGACCGCAGAGAGATTGGTACTGTTATACACTGCTGGTGGGAATGTAAAATGGTGCAACCACTTTGGAAATCTATCTGGCGTTTTCTTAAAAAGTTAGAAATATAACTACCATAAAAAAAAAAAAAATACAACCCAGAAATCCCACTCTTTGGAATATACCCTAGAGAAATAAGAGCCTTTACACGAACAGATATATGCATACCCATGTTTATTGCAGTACTGTTTACAATAGCAAAAAGCTGGAAGCAACCAAGGTGTCCATCAATAGATGAATGGTTAAATCAATTACGGTATATTCACACATTGGAATACTATGCATCGATAAAGAACAGTGAGGAATCTGTGAAACATTTCATAACATGGAGGAACCTGGAAGGCATTATGCTGAGTGAAATTAGTCAGAGGCAAAAGGACAAATATTGTATAAGACCACTATTATAAGATCTTTAGAAATAGTATAAACTGAGAAGAACACATTCTTTTGTGGTTATGAGGCAGGGAGGGAGAGAGGGTGGGAGAGGGTTATTTACCGATTAGTTAGTAGATAAGAACTACTTTAGGTGAAGGGAAGGACAATACTTAATACAGGGAAGGTCAGCTCAAGTGGACAGGACCAAAAGCAAAGAAGTTTCCAGGATAAACTGAAAGCTTCGAAGGTCAGCGGAGCAAGGCTGGGGATTTGGGGACTATGGCTTAAGGGGACTTCTAAGTCAATTGGAAAATAAATTCTATTATGAAAACATTCTGCATCCCACTTTGAAGTGTGGCGTCTGGGGTCTTAAATGCTAACAAGTGGCCATCTAAGATGCATCAGTTGGTCTCAACCCACCTGGATCAAAGGAGGGTGAAGAACACCAAGGTCACACGATAACTATGAGCCCAAGAGATAGAAAGGGCCACATTAACTAGAGACTTACATCATCCCGATACCAGAAGAACTAGATGGTGACCAGCCGCAACCAATGACTGCCCTGACAGGGAGCACAACAGAGAACCCCTGAGGGAGCAGGAGAACAGTGGGATGCAGACCCCAAATTCTCATAAAAAGACCAGACTTAATGGTCTGAATGAGACTAGAAGAATCCTGGCAGTCATGGTCCCCAAACCTTCTGTTGGCCCAGGACAAGAACCATTCCTGAAGACAACTCATCAGACATGGAAGGGACTGGATAATGGGTTGGAGAGAGATGCTGATGAAGAGTGAGCTACTTGTATGGGTTGGACACTTTAGACTGTGTTGGCATCCCCTGCCTGGAGGGGAGATGGGAGGGTAGAGAGGGTTAGGAACTGGCAAAAGGGTCAGGAAAGGAGAGACTGGAGGGAGGGAGCAGGCTGACTCATTAGGGGGAGAGTAAATGGGAGTATGTAGTAAGGTGTATATAGGCTTAGGTGTGACAGGCTGACTTGATTTGTAAACTTTCACTTAAAGCACAATAAAAATTGTTTAAAAAATAAATAAAGATTTTAAGTCAACCGCACACTATTGTGATAGCCATCACTGATTCATCGATACATATTGCTGGATTTGATTTGCTGTTATCCTTATCAGGATTTTTACATCCAGGCTCTTGAGGGTTCAGTCTGCATTTCTCTTTTAATTTCAATCTCTTGTGAAAATTTTGCTATTATGATTAATCTGGCCTAATGAAATGAGTTGGTAAGACTTCCCTCTACTGCTATTTTCAGAATGAATTTCTTTAAAGAGGAAACAACCTGGAACAAGGGATTTCGTCATTATAGACTCAATGCCTGTAATATTCTATGGCTATCTGCTGTAGGGTCACTATGAATCGGAACTGACTTGACAGCAGTGGGTTTGGTTTTTTCATCCAGATTTTCTTTACTAAATTTTGTTAAAATTACATAATTTGGCTATTTTATCTTAGCTGTCAGATTTGCTGTTATAAAGTAGTATATGAGATTTCCTTTACTCACTCTATCATCTGTAGAATTTGTAATTTTGTATAATTTTTCATTTTAAATGTTAGAACTTTTTGCTTTCGACATATTTCCTAATCTGCCTTGACAGAGTTCTATGAGCTATTTTGTTTTATATCTCATTGATTTGTTCTATTCATTATATCATTTCTTTTAATTTATTTGGGTTTAATTTTACTCTACTCAGCTTCTTCAGGTGAAACATAAATATTTAGATTTACATTTTTTTTTAAATATAAACATATAAAGATAAACATTTTCTTCTAAACAGTGCCTTATGTGCCTAACCAAAAATTTGATTTTTTGTTTTTAAATTTCTTTTATAATTTCTTTATTAATACATGAATTATTTATGTGTATTTTTTTATTGCTTAATTTTCAACTACATTTGGAATTTTTTAGATATTTTCTTGATATTCATTTCTAATTTAATTATAATTCAGCAAGAAAGAAAATTTTATGTTGTCAATGCTTTGAAATATATTGAGATTTGTTTTATAATGCAGCATGTATTTTCTCTTGGGAATGTCTCATGTGAGCTTGTAAAGAATATTTATTGTACAGTTTTTTGGTGTGGTGTGTGTAGTGTCCTATAAATACAAATGAGCTGAATTATTTTTTATATTCTCACTTATTTTTCATCCATATATTATAAGTCATGGAGTTAGAGGTATTAAAATTTCCAACTATGGTTGTTGATTTTTATATACATTTCTGTCAATGATAGCTTCATTTATTTTAAAATTCTGTTATTAATTGTCTGCTTATTTATTATTGTGAAGTCCTCATGATGAATTGATGCTTTTGTCATTACCTAGCATCCTGCTTAATCTCAGGTAATAATTCTACTGAGATTATTTCCAATACAGCATTTTTATGGTAAGGTTTTCATGGTATATCTTTTTCTATCCTTTTACGTTCTACTTATGCGTTTATAATTAAAAGGTTTTTGCTCATAAACATATTGGGGGTTCTTTTTTATCTACTTTTATGAAATGTTTTAGATAATTTGCATTTAACATTAATTTTAGATGGTTGGCTTTAAATCTATCATCTTGCTTGTTTTCTTTTTGCCCTATCTGATGTTTGTTCTTTTGCTTTTTCTTTCCTCTCCTTCTGGGGGGTGACTAGAGTGTTTCTTAGTCTTCTGTTCTATTTCCTCTATTACATTTTAATACAGCCTTATTTGTTTTAGCCTTTACAATATGTATTCTTACCTTATCATTGTCTATCTCAAATATTATAGTTGTTCACATTCAATGTAAGAACTTTAAAGCAGTATAATTTATCACAATCTCTCTTGTCTGCAGTGCTAACGGCATACTGCATTTTAGTCCTCCAGATGTTATAACCTCCATAAAAGATGATTTTTTATTAAAGTGTCAATTTAGTTTTGAAGAGAATAAAAAATCAAAAAGTAATATTCAATTGTATTTAATCACCTTGTTCTTTATTGCTGAGCTCTAAATTTTAATGTTTTCTTATCTTTTCATATTAGAAAACCTTCTTTAACTGACAAACATTCTCTTGAACTGAATAATTTCCTTTAAAATAGGATGGAGTTGCTGGTGAGAAATTTTTCACCTTTTGTTTATCTGAAAAATTTTTTTCCATTTTTTTTTTTGGCAGCATAATATTTCATTGGATGAATTTACCGCAGTTTATTCATTCATCTGTTTATGGCCATTGAGGTTTTTCAACTTGGGTTGATTACAACTAATGCTGCTATAAATATTCATGTAAAATCTGCACGGACCTACGTTTTCATTTCTCTCGGGTGTATAACTAGGAGAGAAATTGTTGTTTAAAGGGGTACTGTGTGCTAAACTGCTTAAAAGAAAAAGCTTAGGAACTCTTAAATTGTTTTTCAAAGCTGCTGTGCCATTTCACATTCTAGCCTGCAATATGTGAGGCTATCAAATTCTCCACATCCTAGCCAACACTTAATATCATCTGCCATTTTTATTAAAGCCACCCTAGTGGGCATGAAGTGATATAATTGTGGTTTTCAATTGCATTTCCCTAATGACTTACAATGTTGGGCATCTTTTCATGTACTTTTGGCATTTACGTATCATTTTTGGAGACATGTCTATGCTAAATAATGTATTTTCAAAAAGACATAACTTGAATCTAATCATGAGGAAACATCAGACAAATGCAAATTGACATAAATCCTAAAAACAACTGGTTTGTAATCTCAAATGTGATATTATAAATAATACACAAAATCTTAGAAACTGTTTCTTATATAAGGTAACTATAGAGACATGACAATTAGACATAGATGCAACAGGTTATCCTGGATTGAATACTGAACAGGAAAAAAAAAATTTTGAGGGTTACTGTGAAAACTGCCAAAATTTGAAAAAAAACTTTAGATAGTATAATTGTATTTTATAAATTTCAAAATTATTGACTTTTAAAATTGTGCTGTGGTTATATATGAAAACTTGTTTAACCCTTTCTCACCTCTGATGTATGCAGGGGTTGAAAAATTAACATCGAGAGAGGAAGATAGAATGAGAAGGCAAATGCTGCAAAATTTAACATTTGGTGAATCTGAAACCTGGGTACAGTGCACGTGGCATTCTTTCTGCTATTCTTGAAACTTTCTCAAGTTTGAAAACTACTCAAAATGAAAAATGAAGAAAAAGAAAAAGGTAGTGGAGAGATTCAAACTTATTCTCTCCATGCGAAAACACTGGTCAAAATATATGAAACTACCACATGGCAGATGTTGAAAAACAGGCAGCATAGAAATATAATTCATGAGAATAGCCAAACAAGAGAAGAGAGTCATAAACTTTCCCTGACTCTCCGTCCAGCAATCCAGGACAGCAGGGCAGGAAGAGTGGGGTGGGGTGGGTGGCAGGGGGGAAGTTATCAGACTCTTAGCATGGCAATCACACTGTGTTAAGAGGCAGTTACTGGTTGTCTTGGTCATCTAGGGCTGCTATAACAGAAATACCACAAGTGGGTGGCTTTAACAAAAAGAAGTTTATTCTCTCACACTTCAGTAGGCTAGAAGTCTGAATTCAGGGTGCCAGCTCCAGGGGAAGCCTTTCTCTTTCTGTTTGCTCTGGAGGAAGGTCCTTGTCATCAGTCCTCCCTTGGTCTGGGAGCATCTCGGTACTGCTTTTTTGGTGGTATGAGTTTCCCCCTCTCTGCTTTCTTCCCTTTCCTTTTATCTTTTGTAAGTTAAAATGTGGTGCAGCCCACACTCCAGGGAAACTCCTTTTGGATCAGGGTTGTGCCCTGAGCCATAGTGTTGTATACCACCCTAATCCTCTTTAACCACAGGCAGAAATTATGGTTTGTAACACTTTTTTAACACTTAGAAAAATCACAAAATGGAGGAAAACCACACAATACTGGGAATCATGGCCTAACCAAGTTGACACATATTTTTTGGGGACATAATCCATTAAGACTGGTGTTAAAAGATACTGATGTAGCAAAAAATTATGAGGCAGAATTCTGGAGAAAAGGAGCTATGCATAAATAGAGTTCCAGATATGTCCATAGTGAGCCACTGAGTCTTGTCTGAGTATTAAGCTACATATTAAGCTAAGCACAGGTAAAAACTCTAGGATGACAGGCAAACAGTTGACAGGTGGGTTGTAAATTGAACAATTCTCAGCGTTCACACAGGAGATGTTTTATCTCCTGCCAACCAGATTAGAGATTCCTCGTTGAAAAAAAAAAAACAAAAAACAAAAAACTGTTGCTTCAGTCGATTCAGACTCATAGTAACCCTACAGGGCAGAGTAGAACTGCACCACAGTGTTTCCAAGAAGCCCATTGTGTATTCAAACTGCTGACCTCTGGTTAGCAACCATAGCTCTTAACCACTATACCACCAGGGTTTCCTCATTGACAGTATGGGTAATTAATTACCTTTATGGGCCACAACTAAGTAGGAGAGGTAAACCATTCATAAAGTAAAGGTTTTTCTACAACAGTTAAGCACCCAGCTGCTAACCAAAAGGTTGGAGATTTGAACTCACCCAGGAGTTCTGTGGGAGAAAGGCGTAAAGATTACACCCTAGAAAACCCTATGGAGTAGTTCTAATTTGTCACATGGGGTTACTGTGGGTTGAACATCAACTTGATACCACAATCAACAGCCATGGAAGCAGCAGTCAAGAAATCTAAAGACGCATTGCATTGGGTAAATCTGCTGCAAAGAACCTCTTTAAAGTATTGAAGAGCAAAGATGTCACCCTGAAGACTAAGGTGCGCCTGACCCAAGCCATGGTATTTCCAACCGCTGCATATGCATGCGAAAGCTGGACAATGAATAAGGAAGACTGAAGAAGAATTGATGCCGTTGAATTGTAGTATAGGTAAAGAATATTGAATATACCATAGACTGCCAAAAGAACAAACAAATCTGTCTTAGAAGAAGTCCACCCAGAATGCTCCTTACAGACAAGGATAGCGAGACTCTGTCTTACATACTTTGGACATGTTGTCAGGAGGGACCAGTCCCTGGAGAAGAACATCATGCTTGGCAAATTACAGGGTCAGCGGAAAAGAGGAAGACCCTCAACAAGGTGGATTGACACAGTGGCTGCAACAATGAGCTAAAGCATAACAACGATTGTAAGGATGGCTCAGGACCGGGCAGTGTTTCATTCTGTTGTGCATAGGGTGGCTATGAGTCGGAACTGACTCAATGGCACCTAACAATAGCAACAACAAGGACATAACAGGAAACCCTGCTGTTGTAGTGGTTAACTGCTACAGCTGCTAACCAAAAGGTCGTCAGTTCGAATCTACCAGGAGCTCCTTTGAAACCCAATGAGACAGTCCTACTCTGTCCTATAGGGTCTCTTTGAGTCAGAATCCACTTGATGGCAATAGGTTTGGGTTTGGTTTACAAATCAACAAGGAAATGCCAGAATTTCAAGTTGGATTCAGAAAAGGACACAGAACAAGGGATATCATTGCTCATGTCCGATGGATCTTGGCCAAAAGCACAAAAAAAACTATTTTGAGTCAACTTTCAGGGAAAACCATAAATTGTCTAGTAGATCACTTGATCACACATTTAAAATTCTGAAATTATTAATCATAGTTAAAAGTCAGGAGCAACCTTGACTCATAAAATAAAATAAAATCATATTTTAGTTACAGAGCATCCATATTTCAAGTAACACATTTATGAAAATAAAATGCAATATAATACTGGCATTCTTATGCTCAGCGATGTTATTTTTTTCTTCTTTAGATCAAGTGCAAACTAGACATCTCGCCTTCAAATGCTAGTATCAGAAGGCACTACCTTTTGAAAATCAACCTCACTGACAAAATTAAAATAGATATCAACTTCTATGATCAATTTTGATTCAGGCTTAAACCGTGCAGCTGTTTTATGGTTATAAAGCTCTAGACTTCAGTAGAAAAATCCATCATTTAATGAGTAGTGACGATCTGTATTGAATATAAATATTTGCTTCAATTGGACCAGATAGTCATTACTTGCTACCTCAGTATTCATCATTCTCACATTTTTATTCACATTTTAAAAAAGAGTTCACCTTTTGTTTATCTGAAAAAGTTTTTTTTTTCTATTTTTTTGGCAGCATAATATTTCATTGGATGGATTTACCACAGTTTATTCATTCATCTGTTTATGGCCACTGAATAA
The DNA here is from genome assembly GCF_024166365.1 of Elephas maximus indicus. NCBI lineage: Eukaryota > Metazoa > Chordata > Mammalia > Proboscidea > Elephantidae > Elephas > Elephas maximus. The sequence goes on from NC_064842.1 coordinate 60,731,776, forward strand.
TTACTCACTTGGGAAGAAAATTAAGATAATTACATTTTCCTAAATAATACATCTTACCCCCATACCTCAACCATCATTTATTTTTATTAATGCTAGCTTGAAGCAGTCACTGCTCCTATTGCTAGAGGTTTCTATAAAGCAGAACATGTGTTTCCTCTGGGAAAACAGATAAGTTAAAATAAAGGTGAAGTTAATGATTTCCAGTGACGAAAAGGTGAAAGGAAAGAGCTTTGGGGTCAGTATTTAGTGTTCTGCGAACTATCATTTTTTCTAGAGCCTCACTGTCTCCTAACTCTACAGGAGGGAACTACTGTATTTATTGCACCTGCAAATTCTTTAAAAGGGAGATTTAGTCCCTGCTTTCATTTTTGTTGTTATATTCATTTTGATTTGTTATATTCACTTTAATTTTTAACACCCGAGAACTGGATGAACAGGAGTACTGCTATATTTCATGTACATGAGATGTTTAGAATATAATAACCAAACACCAATTCAAACCCGTTGCTGTCAAGTTGATTCCAACTCATAGCGACCCTATAGGACAGAGTAGAGCTACCTCAAAGTGTTTCCAAGGAGTGGCTGGTGGATTCAAACTGCCGACCTTGTAGTTAACAGCCATAGCTCTTAACCATTGTGTCACCAGCGCTTTCATATAAATCAAAATTCAAAAATGTTCACCTCCCTATAATATATTCTTAACCATTTACCTACTCCAACCAACTCAAAATTTGAGACACTCAATGAAATAACCAGGACTCATTCTAGAAGAATATTTTCAGTGCTGTCATGGATTGAATTGTATCCCCCCAAAAATACTTGTCAACTTGGTTAGGCCATGATTCCCAGTATTGTGTGGTTGTCCTCCATTTTGTGATTGAAATTTTATTCTAAAGAGGATTAGGGTGGGATTGTAACACCACCCATATTCAGGTCACCTCCCTGATTCAAGGTAAAGGGAATTCCCTGAGGTAGGGCCTGCACCACCTTTTATCTCTCAAGAGATAAAAGGAAAGGAAAGCAAGCAGAGAGTTGGGGACCTCATACCACCAAGAAAGCAGCACCAGAAGCAGAGCACTTCCTTTGGACACAGGTTCCCTGCACCTGAAAAAGCTCCTCGACCAGGGGAGGATTGAGGACAAGGACCTTCCTCCAGAGCCTACACAGAGAGAAAGCATTCCCTTGGGGCTGACACCCTGAATTTGGACTTGTAGCCTACTAGACTGTGAAAGAATAAATTTCTCTTTGTTAAAGCCATCCACTTATGGTATTTCTGTTATAGCAGTACTAGATGACTAAGACAAGTGGTAATATGTATGTGACTCCCAGTAGAACTAAGTCATTTTTAAAGGTACCTTTCTATCAGTTGAAACGTCTGTTCCTGAAAATTGCTTCCTGATCTTAGTATTAAGGACTCAGTAATGGTGTGTTTTGTTTTCTTTCTTAACTTAGGATAAGAATTTCAAAATTAAGGTGAAAAAAGCTTGCAAAGATATCTGAACTTCAGAATCTATGTACTTGCATATATTTCTCTTTTTCCCTTACCACAGAATTTCCCATATATTCAAGTGCATATGCCAAGGAAATTATTCCAATTAAATTTTTTTTTAATTTAATTCAAAGATGCTTTCAAATTTAATCTAGAGTTTCACCTAGAACAGAAACTGAAATTGTGACAGTTATTTATCTTCAATGGTTATCTTCACCACATTTTAGCCAAGACCTAAAGTAGAAATGTTAGAAATATTTTCATAAAAATCTGTGATCAGATTTATAGTTGTATATGAAAAGCATATCACTTTTAGAACCTTTTTTAAAAAAACATAAATATGCATATAATAATTTGTGTTTTCCACATTCTTAAATTTTAAGTACAGTTCAAGTACCTATAAATAGAGGGTTATTACTCAAATTCCCTTCCCTGCTTGTTTGCATGGATTTATAGTCTATTTTACACAGATGCATGTTGCAGCAAGAATATATCTTTAACTTCTGTATTAATTCCTTTAAAGGACCTAAAGATTGGGAATTTACCAGCTTCCTCCTAGACATAGGATGCAAGATAGGATCATTTATTGAGATTAGCCTTAAACATAGATTAGTCTTAAACATAAAAAACATACCTGGCTACAATTCTGAATAGCCTAAGGAATTTCTATGAAAATAGATTTTCAAATTCCACCAGTGATTCAGATAATGAAGAAATGGGAACTGAACCTAAAGATATATATATATATATATTTATATATATATATATATATATATGGCTCCCAGATTAGTCTGCTGTAGAAAATGGATTTAAGACTATTAATTTCTGTTGATAATTATCATCATTCAATGGATGAGAGATTCCAACCCAAGATTTGTTTATATTCTATCCCAAAATATGTATATTAACTTAATGTGAGAAGGAAAATTTAAAAAGTGAACTAAATGTTACCTGTTTGAAAAACATAGACTGAGTACTATATTTTTCAGCAAAAACTGAACTATCAGTAAAACTTTGTGATAAAAGTGTGTGTTCTTAATAGGATTACATGGTCTCACACTAAGCAAGATAGAAATTTGGGCTAGTAACTGTTAAACCTCCTCACATCAGTGAATCATAGGGAAAAATAAGTAAAGTATAAATTATATTGATCCTCATGAAAAACTTTTGATTCACTCTATCCAGTGTCTTCTGAGGTCTGAATCTTTAATTCTAATCGCACATAACTTTTGCTTAATTCTTCTTCATGGGGGAAGGGTTTCTGGCACATCCTCTATATTCTAAATCCCTGACTAAGGTAGAGCTACTGTATTCAATTGTAGTTAGAGAGTGAGTAGGAGCTCAATTTCAGCCTGTGTACCACTCTTCAAGCCATGAAACTGCCACTAATGAAGTGGCTTCTTATAGGCAGGTAACATCCCTGGAAAGATGGTCTGCTAAAGGAGATGGAGCACCAGAAATCAAAATACTAAGGGTTGTCTGAATTCAAGTGTATCCTGAATTTAGTATCTTTTTCCAGTCAGTATAATATGTTGCAGAAACCCTTTGCCATTGAGTCAATACCAACTCATAGCAACCCTATAGGACAGAGTAGAACTGTCCCATAGTGGTTCCAATGAGTGGCTGTTGGATTTGAACCGTCAGCCTTTTGGTTAGCAGCCATAGCTCTTAACCACTGCATCACAAGGGCTCCAACGTATTGCAGAGACCTTGGTATATCCTCCAATGCAAAACTGCACAAGTTGTACCAACAGAGCTTGCCAAACATTCAGTGAAGTTATATTCAATAGTGAAATCAGAAATTACAGGTAAATCAGAAAAAGTGTGCTGAGCTTTTATTGATATTGCATTTTAAATACCTATTTATTTTTTAAAATATGGTGACATTTTGTCTTCAATAATTACCCTTTATAATATCCTTCAACTATGTGATTTCTCTTTGAAAGATTTAAGAGATTAACTGTATCATGCTTCAAAAGAAAATTCACATGTAAACATTACAACTGAATAATAAATGAATAGTACACTAAATAATAAAACACAATAATAATTACCATGTTACTATTTTTTTAATTCTATTTTTTTTATTAACTCAGTGTTAAAATGATAAAATTTTTTTTAAATGATAAGTATTGATAATATGAAGCTTTTCATTAAGGTAATTTTTCATACAATATCTTCAATATTCAATTAAGATATGTATGGAAATTTATATATCTGACAAAAATCCTAAAAACTCTCATTACTGTCGAGTTAATTCCAACTCATAGTGACCCTATAGGACAGAGTACAACTGCCCTGTAGAGCTTCCAAGGAACACCTGGTTGATTCAAACTGCTGACATTTTGGTTAGCCGCCATGCATCTTAACCATATATCTGATAAGTTTTAATATTCAGAATACATAAAGAACTCCCACAACTCAACGACAAAAAAATAAACCATGTAAAGAAAAAATGAGCAAAGATCATGAATAGACATTTCTTCAAAAAACAAATACAAATGCCCAATAGACACATGAAAAGATGATCATTGTTAGTCATTAAGGAAATGTAAATTACAGCCACAATGAGATACTACTTTACTGATAAGGATGGTTATTATCAAAAAAGCCCAAAACAGCAAGTATTAGAAAGGATATGGAAAGGTTGAAACCTTGTTCATTGTTGGTGGAAATGTAAAATGGTGCAATTGTTTGGAAACTGTTTGGCACTTCCTTAAGAAGCTAAACATACTATTACCATATGACCCAGCAATTCCACTCCTAGATATATACCCAAAACATTTGAAAGAGTGACTCAACCAGAAACTTCTACACCAATGTCCATCGCAGCATTATTTGAAGTATTCAAAATGTGGAAACTATCCAAGTGTCCATTGACAGGTAAATGAGTGAACAAAATGCAGTATAGATACATAATGGAATATTAATGATTCATAAAGAGAAATGACATTCTGATACATTCTACAACATAGATGAATCTTAAAAATATTATGATTAGTAAAATGTCAGACACAAAAGGACAAATATTGCATGATCCATCCATATGAAATATTTAGGACAGGCAAATGCATAGAGACCAAATTGGACTAGCGATTACCAGGAACTGAGAGGAGGGGGACATGAGGAATTACTGCTTAAAATGAGTACTGAGTTTCTGTTTGGAGTGATGAAAAAGTTTTGGAAATAATAATAAGATTGTACAACATCATGAATGTAATTAATTAATGTGACTGAATTGTACACTTAAAAATGATAAAATTGCAAATTTTATGTTATATATGTTTCATCACAATAAAATTTTTAAGAAAGAAAAAATAGATATGTTTAAGAAAACACTGCATTAAGAAGTTGTGGAATAAAATTGAGGAAAAAGTAGACCCACCTTGAATTTTACAATGTAATATTTAGAAATTAAAAAAAAAAAACAAAAACAGACAACAAAAACCAAACCTGTTGTCATTGAGTTGATTCTGACTCATGATGACCCCATGTGTTACAGAGTAGAACTGATCACCATAGGGTTTTCTTGGTTGTAATATTTATGAAAGCAGATTGCCGGGCCTCTCTTCCACAGCACTGCTGAGTGGGTTTGAACCAACAAGGTTTCAGTTAGCAACTTTAATATTTCTTATTTAGTAAACCAGTTATTCCAACACTTCTCTGCATTTTTTTATCTACCATGTAAAGTATCCTTAAATATGCTTGGATCCATTTTTTGAGTTACCTTGAGTTCTTTTTCATTGATCTATTAGTGTGATTCTGAACTAGTACTGTATATGTATGTTGCAGGGCAAGGCTTCCCAGCTTGGGACTAAGAAGGTTCTTACCTTCTCCTGACCAAGGATGACCAGGAGAGGCTCAAAGTTTCCACACAAACAAAGGTTTATTAGTGACAGAAAGAAAGCAAAAGGCTCTCGAGGGAGAGATGGAGAGGGGTTTCCACCTACGCTAGCCTCCAGTCTCTCATGAACAAAGGATTTCCTAGGGTTTATAAAAGGTTTTAGGTGGGAAAAGGCATTATTTTCATTCATTAGATGGGTGGAGATTTCTAGGAGAAGGGGAGGTGTTACAGAAATCAAATGCATGCAGTTAGAATTCAAGATGGATTTCCTCGCAGAGGTTGCTGGAACTAAGGTGGAGTCTGTCACAAAGGCTGCCGGGAGGTCAAACAGGACTTATTCTGCATGTTGTGCATGTGTGATGCCTCTGGATCTTGGAATGAGTCCGGTAAGGGGTCCCTGCTCATGTTTGTCTCATGTAGAAGGTCATTTATAGGCCATGTTGATCTTTACTGGGCATGCTCTGCACCTGGTGAGGCCTTGAAAAACAACTCAGGAGGATTTTCTATAATTTATAGCTGGTCAAACACACAGGGTCTTGAAATGTAGCCCCTTATCTTGTCTAAGCACCTAGTTGGTTAATCACAAGTAGTTCTCGCCTGCCAGTAGCAAAAGTTATACGGTGGTCTGCACTTAGGCTTAGATTCCAAGAATACTGAGTCAGAGGCTATTTAATTCAGCCAACCCAATCTCTTGCCTGTCTCAAATATACATATATATATATATATATATCTTTTAAATAAAAGTACATACTTTATTCAAATAGCCCTGGTGGCATTAATGGTTAAGTGCTGGCCTGCTAACTGATAGTTTGGTGATTGGAACCCACCAGCCTCTCCACGGGAGAAAAGACCTGTCCATCTGCTCCTGTGGAGATTAAAAACCCATTACCGTGGAGTCGATTCTGGCTCATAGCAACCCTATAGGACACAGTAGAGCTGCCTTATTGGATTCCCAGGGAGCAGCTGGTGGGTTTGAACTGCTGACCTTTTGATGAGCAGCTGTAGCTCTTAACCACTGCCAAGGAAATCACATATGGGGCACTTCTACCATGTTCTATAGGGTCGCTATGAGTTGGAATCGACTGGACAGCACTCAACAACAACAAATTTTCTTCAGAATTTCTTAGTTACTATCTAACGTCCTTTTTCTGTTCTATGATGCCATCTAGGATACCACATTAGTACTAATGTCTTCTTAAGCTCTCCTTGGCTGCGATAGTTTCTCAGACTGTTTTTTTTTTTTTTTTTTTTTGATGACCTTGGCAGTTTGGAGGAATATTGGTTAGATATATTACAGAATGTCCCTCAACTGGAATTTGTCTGATGCTTTTCTCATGATTAGACTAGGGTTGCCAGATTTTGGGATAAAGACCACAGAGATAAATTGCTATTGTCAACATATCAAGAGTTCATATTCTGAAGATGACTTGTCACTATTGATTTAATCTTGAATACCTGGCTGAGATAGAGTTTATCAGGTTTCTCCACTGTAAGTTACTCTGTGTGCTTCCATTCCATACTGTAAGACTTTGGAGAGAAATTATTATGTGAAGCCCATACTGAAGGAGTGGGAAGTTACGCTCCACCTCCTTGGAGTGGAGCATTGTCTTAGTTACCTGATGCTGCTGTATCAGAAATACTACAAGTGGGTGGCTTTGAAGAACAGAGATTTATTTTCTTAAAATTCTGAAGGCTAAAAGTCTAAATCAGGGTCTCAGCCATGTTAATTCTTTCTATGAACCTCTTCTACTTTCTGGTGACTGCTGGCAATCCTTTGCTTGTAGACAATCCCCACATGAGGCCTGGCTTCTCACTTTGTGGGTCTCTGTGTCTATTCTGCTCTTTTAAAACCTAATCTGTGATAACATTTAAGATTCACCTTTTTGTGGTGTGGCCTCATTAACAAAACACAACAAAAACTCTAATTCCAAATAAGATCACATCCACAGGTACAGAGGCCAAGACATCAATACATATTTCAGGGGGGACATAATTCAATCCATAACAAGCATCAACATAAGTTATTTGTAGTTCTGAAACATGAGAGATTTGTCAATTTATTTCTTTATTAAATCATTAATTTGTGTCAGTATGAACACATAGATATTTCTTTTATAATTTGGGTTGTAATCCAATAATAATTTATTTGGCCTGTTGCTCATCTGTTTTCTAGTTTTGGTTATTGCAAGCTTATTCAGTTGGTTTCTGTGTCCTTTAGACCTACCCTCATCCCTGTGTTCTTCTGTTATTTTTAAACATCTTACTTTCTGGCACCACAAGCTCCAAGCTTATCTAATACATTTTGTGCCCAGTCCTAGAACCTGCCATCACTCCAAGGAGTCCTGGTTTGTTTTACCAGAGAATGTTATTAGAAGTTAAGATTTAGGTGAAAGATGTGCTTGTTTTTACTGGGGTGTCTATGCTTCAAGGTTCTCTCAATCGACAAAATATAAAAACATATCTATGTGTACAACCTAGGTATATGATGATACATACATATACATTTATATGTGTCCAGCTGTATCTGTATTAAGCTAAACATGAGTTTATAATCCATTGCTACATGGATCTTTCTGGGGTTCTCCTCTTGCTCATCTTAACCTACCACTTCAAAAGTGGAAAACCTGGCTCGCATAATCCACCATTCATTTACTTAATTGTCCTTTTTCAATATATGTGTTATAAAACAGCTTTGTCAACGGCAGTGCTGTGCTTAAAAAAAAACCCACTGCCATCGAGTCGATTCCGACTCATAGCGACCCTATAGGACAGAGTAGAACTGCCCCATAGAGTTTCCAAGAAGCGCCTGGTGGATTCGAACTGCCAGCCTCTTGGTTTGCAGCCCTAGCTGTGCTTATATATCATTTATTTAATCTTTAGTTTTATAAACTCTGCTCCCTTCCCAAATTACTTAAGATATCATATTTTCCTAATGTCCTTCCATGAGATTTTTATTGATTTGAAATACAGTTAGATTATTTTGTCACAGCCTGCATTCCTTCCAGGAATCCCCCAAACTCTTAAATATAAATATATATATATATATTTTTAATTTGCAAACATTAAGATTCACTCTTTGTGCTGAAAAATTTTGTGTTTCGAAAAATGCATAGTGTCATTGGGGTATCATACAGAATAGTTTTCTTGCCTTAAAAAAGATCCTGTACTTCACATATTCAACTCCCCTGTTCTAAGTCCCTGGCCGTCACTGATCTGTTTACCATCCCTAACATTTTGCCTTTTCTAGAATGTCATTTTGAGAGAATCATGCATTATTTAGTATTTTCAGACTGGCTTCTTTCATCTAGGAACATGCACCAAATATTAATTTATTCTTTTACATGACTTGATTATTCGTTGCTTCTGATCATTGAATTACTTTCCATAGTATGGATGTTTGTTTATTTGTTTATCCATTCACCTATTGAAGGATATATTGAATACTTCCAGTTTGTGGCTATTATGAACAACATTGCTATGAACATGCATGTGCAGGTTTCTGTATATGTATCAGTTTTCAAACGAGCTGAAAGTACTTAGGAGCACAGCTGCTGTATCACGTAGTAGAATTACGCTTGGCTTTCTAAGTAACTCCCAAACAGTCCTCCAAAGCGGCTGACCATTCTACATGCAGTGAAAGAGGGTGTAAAATCCATGTTGCAGTGAAAGAGAGTTGGTTCATTGTTCTACAGCCTCATCATTAATTGGTAATGTTATTATTATTCTTTTTTCAGGCATTCTAATAAATAATCGTACTCCATTGTTATTTTAATATGTATATCCCTAATAGCAAATGAAGCTGAGCATCTTTTTGTTTCATTTTGTTTTTTTTTAACAACTTGTAGATTTCTTTGGTAGGTGTCTCCAGATATTTTGTCCATTTTAATTAGGTCTTCACTTATTGTTGAATTTTTTTTTTTGTAAATTTTGGATACAAGTTCTATATCGGGTATGTATTTTTATTTTGTCAATATTTTCTCCAGTCTGTGGCTTGTCTTCGTATTCTCTTCACAGTGTCTTTTGTAGAGCAGACATTTTAATTTTAATAAAGTCCAACTTATTTTTCTTTTCCTTTCATGACTGGTGCTTTTCATGTTGTTTTAAAAAAGTCATCACCAACCCCCAAGTTATAGATTTTCTCCTAGAAATCTTATAGTTTTGCATTTTAGCTTTAGATGCCCGATCCATTTTACATTGCATGAAGTCCAAAGTTTGTGTCCAGGTTCTTTGTTTTGCATATGAACATCCAATTGTTTCAGCCCCATTTATCGAAAAGACTATGTTCCTTTTCCATTAAATTGCCTTTGCTCCTTTGCTAAAAATCAGTTGGCTCTATTTGTATGGATCTATTTCTGGACTCTATTCTGTTCCATTTACCTGTATGTCTTTTCTATCACCAACACTCCAGGGCCTTTATTACCGTGGTTGTCTAGGGATGAAAATCTGAATGAGGAGGGAAGGATGGAGGGCTTACAAAGGGGATAGAAAACCTTTGGGGTTTATTCTATTACTTGTGGTGAAAGCTTTGTGGGTATATATACACATGTGCCAAACCTTATCAAATTTTGTACTTTAAATACATGCAATTTATTTTGGGTCAATTCTACCTCAGTAATATTTTAGTATCTTAAATCAGTAGTTGCATATATAATATTTCATTCACTCTTAAGAACAAAATTTTTCATAGGCTCCATATACACTTTACTCTCTGATTATTAGGAAGTTCTTAACACTTTTAATGATAAATGAAGATATTAGCATGCAGTGCTTGCCTTTTGCAAATATCATGATCTATTTATCATTCATTTCCAAAGGGAAAATTATTTATACAAGAGCAAGAAACTCATGCATTATTTTCTTAAACCATGACCACTGAGAATTAGAAAAATTTGCCACAATCTCAGAAGTCATGTTTGTCTCTAACCTAAATAGGAGAGCATGTTATTTTACTTAAGCATTTAGGTACACAATATTTATACTTCATATTGTACTACATTTTTATTAAATCACGAACGTTTGCCACCAAGTCAATTCCAACTCATATCAACCCTATAGGGCAGAGTAGAAAAGCCCCATAGGGTTTCTAAGGAGTGGATGGTGGATTTGAACTGCTGACCTTTTGGTTAGCAGCCTAACTCTTAACCACTGCGCCACCTTAGGAAATTATATATCTTGTGCAAAGTCAATTTTTTACCAAATAAAAATTAAGAATTTATAGTAATTTATATTTTATAAGTACTTTGCCATATTAAAATAAATAAATAAATAAAATAAAAGGTGCCATCAAGTTGACTCTGACTCATAGCGATCCTATAGGACAGAGTAGAATTGCCTCAGTGGGTTTCCAAGGAGTGGCTGGTGGATTGGAACTGTCTACAATTTTGATTAGCAGCCATAGCTTGCCGTAGCTCTTACCCACTGTAGCACCATATAAAAAAAAATATACAGCTTACAATAATGAGAAGAAAGTTACAAATATTGTATCATTTTATAAAATAAGTAAGTGAAGTTCAGAGTTCTCCCCAGAGAACTGACATTTAAAATAATATTCAAACTTGTCTCATAACTCCAAGTACTGTTGCTTTTCATTTTGACTTCTCAAAAAATGAGTTAGTCTTTGTACATAGAGAATTCTCTAATTATTCGACATTTTTTTAAGTTAGTAAAACCCTCTAATTGTCCCACAGAGTCTTCTACATAGGATGCTTCTCTGTATATCTGTAACTATCAAAATCACACCTCTCAGTTGCTTATTCTTTCTTGCAATTTGATAATCAAAATCATACTCAGCAGTTTTTTAAAAAATATATTAGATGTAAATAATTTTATACAAATATCCTCCTACTAGTTATAAACATTATTCTACAAATAAATTATTGGTTTTTTTTAAATTGAACTTTAGAGACCAAACTAGTTTCTCATCAAACTGTTAGTACACGTATTGTTGTATGACATTGGTTAACAAACCCACGACATGTCAACACTCTCCCTTCTCAACCCTGGGTTCCCTATTACCAGTTTTCGTATTCCCTCCTACCTTCCAGTCCCTGCCCCAAGGCTGGTGTACCCCTTCAGTCTTGTTTTTTTCCATGGGTCTGTACAATCTTTGGCTGAAGGGTGAACCACAGGAGTAACCATATAACTGAGCTGAAAGGGTGTCCAGGGGCCATACTCTCAAGGTTTCTCCAGTCTCTGTCAGGTCAGAAAGTTTGGTCTTTCTGAGTTAAAATTTTTTTTTCTACATTTTTCTCCAGCTGTGTCCAGGATCTTCTATTGCAATCCCTGTCAGAGCAGCCAGTGGTGGTAGCCGGACACCATCCAGTTGTACTGGACTCAGACTAGTGGAGGCCATGGTAGATGTGATCCTTTAGTCCTTAGGACTAATCTTTCCCTTGTGTCTTTAGTCTTCTTCATTCTTTCTTGTTATTGAAGGGGTGAGACCAGTGAAGTATCCTAGGTGGTCCTTCACAAGCTTTTAAGAACCCAGACTCTACACATCAATGTAGAATGTAGAACACTTTCTTTATAAACTAAAAAAAAAGTAAGTTATGCCAATTGAGCTAGATGTTCCCCAAGACCATGGTCCCCACAGTCATCAGCTCAGCAGTTTTGTCCATCAGGGAATTTGGATTGGTTTATGGAGATACCATGATCTTGTCTTGTACAGTTTCTGCAGGCTTCCCCAGTATTGTGTACGGTCTTACCCTTCAGCAAAGTTTCCACTTATCTGTTGTCTATTAAGTGTTTTTCCATCCTTACCCCTCCCTTCCCTCATAACCATCAAAGATTGTTTCTTTTTGCATGTAAATCTTTTCATGATTTTTTACAGAAGTGGTCTCATACAACATTTGTCCTTTGGTGATTGACTTATTTCAATCAGCATAAAGTCCTCCAGATTCATCCATGTTGTGAGGTGCTTTACAGATTCATCGTTGTTCTTTTTCTTTGAGTAATACTCCACTATATGTATGTACCACAGTTTGTTTATCCGTTCATCTGTTGATGTTCACCTAGGTTGTTTCCATCTTTTTGCTGTTATAAACTATGCTGCCATGAACGTGGGTGTACAAGAATCTATTTGTGTGACCACCTTTATTTCTCTGAGATAGATTCCTAGGAGTGGGTTTGCTGGATCATTTGGTATTTCTATTTATAGCTTTCTAAGGAAGCGCCATATTTTCCAAAATGGTTGTATCATTTTGCATTCCCACCAGCAGTGCATGAGAGTTCCGATCTCCTTGCGGCCTCTCCAATATTTGTTATTTTCTGTTTTGTTAATTCGTGCCAGTAATGCTGGGATGAGATAGTATGTCATTGTGGTTTCGATTTGTATTTATTTCTCCGATGGCTAGAAATCATGAACATTTCCTCATGTGTCTGTTGGCTGCTTGAATGTCTTCTTTGGAGAAGTGTCTGTTCATTTCCTTTGTCCATCTTTAATTGGATTATTTGTCTTTTTGTTGTAGAGGTGTTGGGTTTTCTTGTATGTTTTAGAGATTAGAACTTTGCCTGATTTATATTAGCCAAAAAATTTTTCCCCATCTGTAGGTTCTCTTTTGACTGTTGGTAAAGTCTTGCGATAAGCATAAATGTTTAATTTTTAAAAGGTCCCAGTTATCTAGCTTATCCTCTGGAGCTCGTATGTTCTTGGTTATAGTTTGTATCCTGTTAATACCCTTCGGGCTTTATATTCAGGTCTTTGATCCATTTTGAGTTAGTTTTTGTATGTGGTTTCAGACTTGGGTCCTGTTTCATTTTTTTGGAGATGGACATCCAGTTTTGCACGCACCTTTTGTTAAAAAGACTGTCCTTTCTCTATTTGATGGAATTGGGGCCATTGTCCAAAATCAGGTAACCATAGGTTGATGGATTTACATCTGGGTTCTCAATTGTGTTCCTTTGCTCAATGTATCTGTTGTTTTACCAATACCAGGCTGTTTTGACTACTATAGTACGTTCTGAGGTCAGATAGTGTGAGTCCTGCTGTACTTATCCCAGGCTTCCTCACTTTCCCTATAAAGTTAACAATAAATTTTTCCATCTCTTTTAAGAATGTTGGTATTTGGATCAGGACTGCATTGTATCTGTAAATCGCTTTGGGTAGAATTGTCATTTTCACAATGTTGAGTCTACCTAACCATGAGCATGGTATGTTTTTCCATTTATGTAGATCTCTTTTGGTTACTTGCAGTAGTGTTTTGTAGTTTTCTCTGCATCGTTCTTGTACATCCCTGGTTAGATTTATCCCCAAGTATTTTATTTTTTTGAGGGGATATTATAAATAGTATTGTTTTCCTAATTACCTTTTCATAGCTCTCTTTATTGGTATATAGGAATCCAACTGATTTTTGTGTGTAGATCTTATATCCTGCTACTCTACTGAATCTTTCTATTAGTTTCAGTAGTTTTCTGGTGGAGTCTTTTGGGTTTTCTATGTATAGTATCATATCATCTGCAAATATGGACAGTTTAACTTCTTCATTACCAATTTGGATGTCCTTTATTTCTATTCCTTGCCCTGTTGCTCTAGCTAGGACTTCCAACACAATGTTAAATAGGAGTGGTGATAAAAGGCTTCCTTGCCTTGTTCCTGTTCTCAGAGGTAATGTTTTCAGCCTCTTTCCATTAAGAATGATATTGCCCATTGGTTTTGCATAGATGCCCTTTATTATGCTGAGAAATTGCCCTTTTATACCTATTTTACTGAGAGTTTTTATCAAGAACTGGTTTTGTACTTCGTCAAATGCCTTTTCTGTGTCAAGTGAGATGATCGTGTGATTCTTTTCATTCCTTTTATTTATGTGGTGGATTACATTGATTGATTTTCTAATGTTGAACCATTCTTGCATACCTGTATGAATCCTACTTGGTTATGGTGAATTATTTTTTTGATATGATGCTGAATTCTATCAGCATTTTATTGGCTAAAATTTTGTTGAGAATTTTTACATCTATATTCATGGGAGATATGTCTGTAGTTTTCTTTTTTTGTGGTATCTTTGCCTGGTTTTGGTATCAGGGTTATGCTGGCTTCACAGAATGAATTTGGAAGTGTCACTTCCTTCTCTATGTTCTGAAATAGTTTGAGTAGTTCTGGTGTAATCTCTTCTCTTAAAGGTTGGTAGAATTCTCCAGTGAAGCCATCTGGGCCAAGTCTTTTTTGGTTGGGAGTTTTTTTTTATTATCATTATTTTTACCTTTTCAACCCCTTCTCTTGTTATGGGTCTGTTCAGACTCTCAGCATCATTTTGTGTTAATTTGGGTATGTAGTGTGTCTCTAGAAATTTGTCCATTTCTTCTAGGTTTTCAAACTTGTTAAGGTATAGTTTTTCATAATACTCTGTTACGATCCTATTTATTTCAGTTGGGTCATTGTAGTGACCCCTGTTTCATTTCTTATTTGGGTTATCTACATTCTCTCCTGTTTTTCTTTTGTTAATTTGATCAGTGGCTTGTCAATTTTGTTGATCCTTTCAAAGAACCAACTTTTGGTTTTATTGATCCTTTCTATTGTTTTTCTATTCTCTATTTCATTTATTTCTGCTCTGATCTTTATTATTTCCTTTCTTCTGGTGGCTGTGGGTTTCTTTTGCTGTTCCCTTTCTATTTGTTCAAATTGTGTAACTAATGTTTGGATTTTGTCTCTTTCTTCTTTTTTGATGTGTATATCTACTACTATAAGTTGACCCCTGAGGACTGCCTTTGCTGTGTCCCAAAGGTTTTGGCGTGATATGTTTTCGGTCTCATTTGATTCTGGTAATTTTTTGCTTCCATCTTTGATTTCTGCTATTACCCAGTGGTTTTCGAGCAGGGTGTTTTTTAGTTTCCATGTAATTGATTTGTTTTTCCTTACTCTTCCTGTTGTTAATTTCTACTTTGATGGCATTGTGGTCAGAAAAGATACTTCGTATTATCTCAATGTTTTGGATTTGCCAAGCGTTGCTTTGTGGTCTTGTATGTGGTCTATTCTGGAGAATGTTCCATGTGCATTGGAAAAGAATGAGCACTTTACAGCTGTTGGGTGGAGTGTTCTATATATGCCTATGAGGTCAAGTTGGCTGATTGTGCTCTTTAGCACTTCTGTATCTGTGTTGAGTTTCATTCTAGATATTCTGTCCTTTACCGAGAGTGGTGTGTTGAAGTCTCTTATTATTATCGCGCAACTGTCAATTTCTGTTTTCAGTGCCGTTCGAGTTTGTTTTATGTATTTTGGAGCCCTGTCATTGAGTGTGTAGTTGCTCGTTATGGTTAAGTCTTCATGATGGGTCATCCCTTTAGTCATTATATAGTGCCCTTCTTTGTCTTTTATGGTAGATTTTGTTTTAAAGTCTATCTTATCTGAAATTAGTATTGCCACTCCTGCTGTTTTTTGGTAGTTATTTACTTGATATACTTTTTTCCATCCTTTGATCTTTAATAAATTTACATCTTTGTTTCAAAGGTGTGTCTCTTATACACAACATGTTGATGGATCTGTTTTTTTAATCTGTTCTGACACTCTGTGTCTCTTTATGAGTACATTTAGGCCACTTACATTCGGTGAAATTATTGATAGGTGTGAGTTTTTTGCTGTCATTTTGTAGTACTTTTTTTGTGATGCTAACAATTTCTTTGTTCCTCTTACTGTCTTCTGCTGAGTTCCTTTAGTTTGTAGATTTCTTTCATTTTTGTAGATACTGATTTTATTGAGACTTTTATTTTTCTTCTTTATTTGGATGGGTAGATCTGTTAACTTTCTTTGTGGTTACCTTGAAATTTACCCTTATTTCCTAGGTTTGAACCAGTCTATTATTAATTGGTATTGTTTTTCCTTCCACTCCACTGGAAATGTCTATACTTTTACCGTTTATTCTCTCTTTTATTGTTCCGATGTTGTTGCCATTTACAGATTAACCTCTCTGGTTCCCTGTTGCAATTTTTTTGGTTTTGGATAGTCCTTGGAGGGTTTTTTTGGAGGGTTCATTTCCTAGATTGGTATCTGGCTAATACTAGTTTGCATCCTAGATTTAGCCTGTGATCTGATGTTGTTTGTTCTTAGACTGAAGGACTCCCTTTGATAATTCTTGTAAGTTTGGTTTAGTTTTACATATTCCCTTAACGTCTGTTTATCTGGAAATGTCCTATTTTCACCATCATATTTGAATGAAAGTTATGCAGGATATATTATCCTTGGTTGGCAATTTTTTTCTTTCAATGTTTTATATATGTCATCCCATTGCCTTCTTGCCTGCATGGTTTCTGCTGGATAATCAGATCTTAGCCTTATCGTTTCTCCTCTATATATGACTTTTTGTTTTTCTTGAGCTGCTGTCAGGATTTTTTCTTTGTCTTTGGTTTTAGTGAGTGTGATTATGATATGCTTTTGTGTTTTTCTTTTGGGTTGTATCGTATATGGGGCTCATTGTGCTTCTTGGATGGTCAACTTTTTATCATTCATGATACTAGGAAAGTTTTCTGTCAGCAATTGTTCAGGGATCTTCTCTGTGTTTTCCATTTTCTTTCCCTGTTTTGGAACTCCAATCACTAGCCAATTTTGGCTTTTGATTTTATCCCACATAATTCTCAGGGTTACTTCACTTTTCTTCATTCTTTGTTTCTGATTTTTCCTCAAAGAGAGTTGTATTCAGGTGTTTATCTTCAATTTCGCTGATCCTGTCTTCCGTTATTTCAAACTTGCCTCTCAGCCCTTCTGTGACACTGTCCATTTCTGAAATCTTGCTGTTTTCTAATTATTGTTTTTATATGATTTCTAGTTGTAAATTTATTTTGGCATTTTGGTCCTGTATTATTTTCCTGGATTCTTCCATTTTTCCCCTATTTTCTATGAATTTGTCTGCCATTTCCATAAATTTGTCTATTTTTTCCTCATTTTTGTCTGCTTTTCCTTATACTCTTGAATAGCCCTGAATATTAGAGATTTGAATTTCCTGTCAGGTAGTTTTAGCACATTTTCTTCTACTGGAAAATCATCTGGTGTTTTACTTTGGATGCCTACTGGAATAATCTTGTCTTTTTTTTTAATATATGTTTTGATATTGTCTGCTTATTTGGGACATTTAGTACTTATTTTCTTCATTTCTTGATTGTGGATTTGTTTGTTTCATCCTAATTTTTTGTTTTATTTGGTTATGCCCAAGAAGGTGGGCTGTGTGTTCTTTGTTATTTGCTCACCTGTAGTCACAATACTTTTCAACTTCTTGTCCAATGGGCAGGGCCAGTCACTAAGCTATGGTGCAGCAAGGCAGGTCAAGGTGAAGGGAGGGCCTGAAATGGGTTGTTTGTAGCACTTACTAGAGCCAGCTGGGTGGGCCAGGAATCAGTGCTGGGCAGATGTCAGTAGGCTGTGACTGTGCTGCTCAGGGTTGTGATTGATATTCAGTGTATGGTGCAGGTAAGCAGGGAAGGGGTGGAGGTTGTGATGTGTGGAGCTAACGGGGTATGGGAAAGAGGAAAGAGAGGGGAGAGAAACAGGAGCCAAAAACAAAGGAAAAAAAAAGAATGCTAAGGGAGTTTGTCATTGGAGTGGAGAGATGAGAAACTGAGAAATGGACAAAAGGAAAAAAAAAAAGGAAAAAGAAAATAAATAACTGGATAAAAATTGGGGAAAGAAAATCCCCCAGGAATCCCACTAGTGGGGCCATGAAGACTGGGGAAGTGGCTCCCAGGTTGCACAGTATAGCCTGGCTAGAGGGAGTATAGATATCATGCATAACCAGGTATTTGGAAGACAGGAAAAGGTTAAGTATAGAGAAATGAGAAATGAAGAAAGACAGAAAGGGAAAAAGAGAGAGAAAAGGAAAAAAAAAGAAAGAAAAAAATGCCCCCAGGGATTCTACCTACTTCGCTTCACAGATTGGGGGAGTGGCTCCTAAGCTGTGCAGTACAGCCTGGCTAGAAGGGGCTCCCAAGCCACAAAAAGAGAAAGAAACCAAACAAACGAAATAAAATGGAACAAAGCAAAACAAAACAAGCAAAAAAAAAAAAGCCCCAGGGATCCCATCAGCGTGGTGTTGCGGGCTGGGGGAGTGGTTCCCTAGTCGAGTGGGGCTTTACAGCTTTCCAAAAAGCAGCAAAGATAGCTCACGGAGCCAGGTGTGTGAGAGAAAGGAGAGGGAGGTTGTGGGAGGCACGGAAGAAACCAAAAGAAATGGAAAGAAGCAACACCAGCTAAGGGGGCCGGCCTGTGTGGGCGGGGTGAATCCAAGTGACTTGAGGCCAAAGCAGTTGCCTCATGGCCAAGAGACTGCAGCCGGCAGGAAGCATAGGAGGCTGAAGGGAAGAGGGGAAGAAGGTTGGGGTTGGGAAAGCTTATATCTCTCATTACCGGGTTCTCTGTCTCTTGCTGGGAACTTCACGAAGCTGCTTTTCGGTACTGCCTCTGGCTGATCTCTGATGTGGGTGGGACAAATCCAAGAGGCACGGACACTGTACTTCTGGGCCTGCAAAGCCACTGCAGCCAGCCAGGAAGCTCGGAGGTAGAGCAGTGGAGAAAAAAGTGGGGGTGAAAAAGCGTGTATCGCTGATTACTGGGTGTTCTGTCTCCTTTTGGGAGTTCCGTAGAGGTGCTTTCCAGTGTTCTCTGTCCACTGATCCCTGACAGGAGTCTATGATGGCTGAACTGTGCTGTGTTAGCCGATAGGGGCCCTCTGAACTTGTCTCTCCTTGTTCTCTGTACTCTGGCAGTTTCTTACTCCATTTGGTATTTGACTGAGTTCTTTATCTCTTCATTTGACTCTTCAGGGTACAGGAATGATGCTTATTTTTGTTTTCCTTAGTTTTTTGGGCCTTTGCTGTGGAAGGACAGCATGGTGCTTATGTCTATGGTGCCATGTTGGTCAAGAAGTCCTCAAGGCTTAAATTATTGTTTCTGTCTAGCTGATTGACTACAGTATGAATGCAGATATAACCTACTTTTGTCATATTGTTTTGTCATGTTCACTGAATGTTCATTTTTCCTTTTAGGTCTGAGAAAATAGAGCTTAAAGGGGCTTTGTTGATGTTTATTTATATGGTAACCTGATCAGCATCATATCTTTATACGCTATTTTAAAAAATATATACTAACAATTTCAATTAGGAAATGGAACCTTCCAATCAAGAGTATTTTTTTTTTTAAGGAAAATATGCACATCTCTAAGCCCACGGATATAAGTAGTTTTTATGTATGCTTTATGTATACTCTCAAACCACATCTGATTCTGTAATGTTCTTAAAGCCACATATGTGTCTTTATTATTATTATTATCATTATTATGTATGCTTCTATAACGCTTTTTACACTGTTACAATGTTTTTATGCTTTTAAACACCTATGAATAAGTCACTTATAGTATGGAGTTTTAATAGAGAATTTCTGAACTTAAAAATATAAACATATATTTCTATAATGCTCTCTAACCATTAACTATCAGTTGTTCTAGCCTTGAAAATAGTAGAATTGTGTGAAGTAGGTCATAAATTACTTTCTGAAATTGGGCTGTGCACCTGCAATCTGTGATAATGGAAAGTAACAATTAATCAAATCTCTATAAATTAACAAACCATAAATATATCACTAAATAATTCCCATAAGCTTTAATTAAATAACTTGGCCTTGAAACATGTAGTAAATAAGAATATAAATATACCATAAATCAATTCCCTGATTGGCAATAACACATAATCTAAATTAGCAAAACATATCATATTTTTATACAAATAATGCGCTTCTACTTTTGTTTGCCAACCACTTTCTCCCACTGCGAAGTATTTTTGTAAATGTACTACTCTAATTTTTTTATAGCCACAGGTTAAAAAAAAAAAATGGCATAGTCTTGCTTATGAAAATACCTCCGGGGGAAGGGAGTGGTTGGCAAACAAGCCTAAAAAGTGCCTGTTTGTGTAAAAATATGGTAAATATGTCATAAAACTGGCAATAAAACATACCAATTATAGTTAAATATGATAACATACAGGGTATATAAACCCACGAATTTCTGCTCATTTTCAGAGAATGAGACAGAAGCAAAAGGTCTCTCTGACTGTGTATCCGAAGATTGAGAATCCTGTTGAGCTACAGCTCACCACAACTGATCTTAGACCCTAGCTACAAAGGACCTCCTCTGAGTTCAAGTGATGGTCAAATCTCCTCCCTGAGATCCCCTGTTAAAGGTAAAAGCGTGAAATCCAAAACACTGGACTCTAAAATTTAAACTAACATTGAAGTTGTTAATTCTGATTCTCCAGTGCTAAATGAATGTCTAGAGGTCTTACTCGCATGACTTGCCATGACTACCTTGCAATAAACTAATGACTTTATGCATGACAAACCTGAGCATTTCTTTATTCTTAAGATAGAATCCTCCAGGACAGTAATGATGTTTGATTTCATACAAGCAATTTGAAATAACTGCTTGTCTATTCATTTTCTGCTTTTTTGACAAGGGATTTCACTGTATCTATTACTAACCAACCATTATAATTTTCCAACTGTTGACAGGAGACTAAAGATGTCTTAATGCTTTCTATGTATTTTTATCTTTTTTTTTTTAACCTATGGAAACTTTTAATAAAATTTTAAGTTCTATCCAATATGGCCCAAGTGTTTGCATTTACATACTGATCAAATTTAATTTTGCCCATATCTCTTCTTGAATTTACAGTAATTAAAGAAAGGACATCTCTTAGGAAATTAGACTTGAAAATAGACTGTGGAACTATAAGGTTAGGAAAAAGAACATAAAAATGTCTTATAATAATACCAGCCAGTGTAGAGCACAGCTGGTAATGTTAATTCATGCTATTCATGATTGTTAAGGTTGTGTGTCAACTCTACCATTATTTTTCAGTGTAAAAACTGAAAACTCACTAGCCCTGTTTACATTTTAATATTTTGTAAGTAGCGGGATAAGTGAGGGAAGAAAACAAAAATATTTGCTGTGTGCGTGTGTGTGTGTGTGTGTGTGTATGCATACATATGGATCCCTGGTGGTCCAGAGGTTAAGAGCTCAGCTGCCAACCAAATGGTTGACAGTTCAAATCCACCAATCACTCCTTGGAAACCCTATGGGGCAGTTCTACTTTGTCTTTTGGGGTCACTGTGAGTCAGAATCCACCTCACAGCAATAGGTTAGGTTTGGTCTATACAGATAAATAAATATAAATAAATATGCATAGTGAAAAAAGGAAGAAACACTTGGAACAATTAAATTCCTCATTTTCGCCACTGGTCCCATGGTCATAGTGGGTACTTAGAACTACCTTCTTATACCACCTATTCCATATTCCCTTGCCCTCAGCAATCACCTAAGCTGGTTGTGGCTCTTTGTCTGGTGAAGTAACACAAACCTTCACTCCTGAATGGTCTGGGCCCTTAGTAGTTACTTCAGAATTGGGTTGCCATAGTTTTCCATTGACTTTAATCACAGGGCATAGTACTAGTGAAAGATACCCTAAGGGATCTCCTGTATTCCAGATGTATTTTTCTTTAACTCCATTATGTAATATTAACCCAATTTCCCCTTGGTAATCAGGATCAATAACACCAGCCAATATGGTGATAACTCCCTTCTTTGCCTGTTGATCCAGAGGCAAGAGGAGCCCAAAATGGCCAGGTGGCATTCCTAACTTCTAGTTCAATGGAATCAGTGTTGTCTCTCCAGGTGCAAGCCCTTTCACTTTGGAACTAAGACCCCTAGACCTGTAGAGCACAGAGTCATGGGGACAGGAAGCAAAAATTTTACAAGTGGATCACTTGTAAAAGTGAGTAATAGTGAGTGGTGCCACTCTCATTTCCACACCTTGATTCCTGACCCCTTGACTCCTGCCTATGGGAGAAACAGCACTATATATTTGTTGTTGTTGTTGTTGTTGTTGTTGTTGTTGTTAGGGGTCGTTGAGTCGGGTCCGACTCATAGCGACCCTATGCACAACAGAACGAAACACGGTCCTGTGCCATCTTCACAATTGTTGTTATGCTTGGGCTCATTGTTGCAGCCATTGTGTCAATCCACCTCTTTGAGGGTCTTCCTCTTTTCCGCTGACCCTCTACTCTGCCAAGCATGATGTCCTTCTCCAGGGACTCATCCCTCCTGACAACATGTCCAAAGTATGTAAGGCACAGTCTCGCCATCCTTGCCTCTAAGGAGCATTCTGGCCGCACTTCTTCCAAGACAGATTTGTTCATTCTTTTGGCAGTCCATGGTATATTCAATATCCTTCGCCAACACCATAATTCAAAGGTGTCAACTCTTCTTCAGTCTTCCTTATTCATTGTCCAGTTTTCACATGCATATGATGTGATTTTTTAATTTTTATTGTGCTTTAAGTGAAAGTTTACAAGTCAAGTCAGTGTCTCACACACAAAAAAAAAACTTATATACACCTTGCTACATACTCCCAACTGCTCTCCCCCTAATGAGACAGCCCGCTGCCTCCCCCAACTCTCTCTTTTCATGTCCATTTTGCCAGCTTCTAACCCCCTCTACCCTCACATTTCCCTCCCAGGCAGGAGATGCCAACATAGCCTCAAGTGTCCACTTGATCCAAGAAGCTCACTCTTCACCAGCATCCCTCTCCATCCCATTGTCCACTCCAATCCCTGGCTGAAGAGTTGCCTTTGGGAATGGTTCCTGTCCTGGGCCAACAGAAGATCTGGGGACCATGACCACCGGGGTCCTTCTAGTCTCAATCAAATCATTAAGTCTGGTCTTTTTATGAGAATTTGGGGTCTGCATCCCACTGGTCTCCTGCTCCCTCAGAGGTTCTCTGTTGTGTTCCCTGTCAGGGCAGCCATCAGTTGTAGCTGGGCACCAGCTAGTTCTTCTAATCTCAGGCTGATGCAGTCTCTGGTTTATGTGGCCCTTTACAGCACCATATGTTGAATGCTAGTATGGAGCACATACAGCCTCCTGGAGAACATTGCTCCAACCCTGCAAAGTACTACCTCTTAGCTGGCACCATAATTGTGTCTTGAGAAGGCCATTCCATCATTCTATCAAACTAGCTGCTTCAAGGTGAGGGGATCATGGTAAAACAAGTGAATTTCATGAGCAAGGGCCCATTGCCACACTTCATTTTCTGTGAAGTTAGTTCTTTTATCCAACAAGGCAGCATCATGTGGGACACCATGACATAGTAAATACACATTCTTTAAGTCCATGGATGGTAGTTTTGGCAGAAGCATTGCATGCACAGAAGGCAAATCCATATCCAGAGTAGGTGTCTATCCCAGTAAGAACAAAATGCTGCCCTTTCCATGACAGAAGTGGTCCAATGTAATCAACCTGCCACCAGGTAGCTGGCTGATTGCCCCAAGGAATGGTGCTATATAAACAACGCAGTGTTGGTCTCTGCTGCTGGCAAATTGGGGATTCAGCAGTGGCTGCAGCCAAGTCGGCTTTGGTGAATGGAAGTCCATATTGTTGAGCATATGCATAACCTCCATCTCTGCCACCATTGGGCAATGACAGGAGAGATGGGAAAAAAGAATGACTGGTTTCCACAGAACACATCTTCTTATCCACTTGATTGTTAAAATCCTTCTCTGCTGAAGTCACCCCTCGGTAAGTATTCACATGAGACACAAATACCTTCGTTTCTTTGGCCCATTGATAGAGGTCCATAAATAAATCTCTTCCCCAAACTTCCTTGTCACTAATTTTCCAAATCATGTTCCTTCAAATTCTTGACCATTCAGCCAAATCATTGCCCACAGTACATGAATTAGCATACTATTGCACATCTGGCCATTTCTTCTTCCAAGCAAAGTGAACAACTAAGTGCACTGCTTGAAGTTCTTCTCAATGTCCTACAGGTAGGTCCCAAAAAGGGCCTGCAGGGCTGCCACTGTCCACTCTTGAGTGGTGCCTACATATTTCTCAGAACCATCTGTAAACCAGTTTTCTCTTTCTCTCTCAACAGATCATGAGGTACTCCCCACAAGGCCATAGGTGCAAACTGGGATAGAGAAGGTAATGTGAGAGGAATGGAGACCATGGACATTTGGCCTCCTTCTCATGTAACTTACTTATACCCTCAGGTCTTGCTTGAGCCTGATCTCATATATATGCCACTTCCATTTAATGATGGAGTGCTGCTGGGCACATGCGAATTTATGGCTCTGTGAAATAGACAACACCCAGGTCATGACGGGCAGCTCATGATGCATGGTAACCTGGTGGCCCATGGTTCAAAGTTCAGTCTCTACTAAGGTCCAGTAATAAACAAGGAGCTGTTTCACAAAAGGAGAGTTATTATCTGCAAGGAATGGAAGGGCTTTTCTCCAAAATCCTAAGGATCTGTGCTGTGACTCATAAATAGGGGCCTGCCAAAGACTCCAAACAGCATCTCTATCTGCCACTGACACTTAAGCAAAATTGGATCAGCCAGATCATGTGGCCCAAATGGTGGAGTGGCTTTCATGGCAACCTGAACCTGTTGCAGAGCCTTCTCTTGTTCTGGGCCCTACTCTAACCTAGTAGCTTTTCGAGTCACTTGATAAATATGCTGAAGTAGCACACCTTAATGAGGGCTATGTTGCCTCCAAAATTCAAAGAGGCCTACCAGGCATTGTACCTCCTTTTTAGTTGTAGAAGGCACCAGATGTAACAACTTATACATCACTTTAGGGGGAATATCTCTACATGCTACGTACCACTGAACCCTTAGCTAATTCACTGAGGTGGAAGGAGCCTGAATTTTTGTTGGGTTAATTTCCTACCCTCTAGCATGCAAATGTCTCACCAATATGCCTAGAGTCATTGATACTTCCTCCTTACTAGGACCAGTCAGCATAATGTTATCAATGTAATGGAACTGTGTGATTTCTTGTGGAAGGGAAAAGTGACTGAGGTCCCTGTAGACTCAATTATGCTATGTCTGGAGTGTTGATATACCCCTAAGGTAAGACAGTGAAGGTATACTTCTGGCCTTGCTAGGTGAAAGCAAACTGCTTCTGATGGTCTTTTGAAGCAGGTATGGAAAAAAAGTTGTTAGTAAGATCACAGCTACATACCAAGTACCAGAAGATATATTAAATTGCTCGAGTAAAGAAGTCATATTCACAGTAACCCTATAGGACAGAGTAGAACTGCCCCATAGAGTTTCCAAGGAGTCCCCAGTGGATTTGAACTGCCAACCTTTTGGTTAGCTGTCATAGCACTTAATCACTACACCACCAGAGTTTCCATATCTGGAACAGCAACTACAATTTAAGTCAACACCTGGTTAAGTTTACAATAATCCACTGTCATTCTCTAAGATTGATCAGTTTATTTATTTATTTATTTTTTTGCATAGGCCAAGTAGGCAAGTTGAATGGGGATGTATTGGGGATCACTACCCCTGCATCCTTCAGTCCTTAATGATGGCAGTAATCTCTGCAATCCCTCCAGGAATGCAGTATTTCTTTTGGTTTACTATTTTCCTAGGTAGGGGCAGTTTTAATAGCTTCCATTTGCCCTTTCCTACCACAATATTCTGTACTCCACTGGTCAGAGATGCAATGTGGGAATTCTGTCAGTTTCTTTGTATTTCTATTCCAATTCCTAGAACTTGGGAAACGACTACAGGATGGCTTTGGGGACCCACTGGACCCACTGTGAGATGGACCTGAGCCAAGGCTCCATTAATAACCTGATCTCCATATGCCCCCGCTCTGAGTGGTGGGCCACAATGGCATTTTGGGACTCCTGGAATTAGTGTCAGTTCAGAGACAGTATCCAGTAATCCAAAAAGTATTTGATTATTGACTTTTCCTCAATGAACAGTCACTCAGGTAAAAAGCCATAGATTTCTTTGAGGAAGGAGAAAGATACACAGTGTAAATTTTTGGCAGAATAGTGGGATCTTTCCTCAAGGGGACCCAGCCTCTCCTTCATTCACTGGCTTGTGGCACGTAAACTGGATAAAATATGGGAATTGATTGAGGGGCTGTGACTCTATTCTGGCAATACAAGTTAGATTGCCATTTATTTCAAGTAGAATTCTTCTACTTGTACAGGTCATTGAATCAACTAAATACACTATTAGATCCTTTTCTAACCTGTTGAGTTGAAACATTGAATGAAAAGTCTGTGCTTAGTGGGCCAATATCAATAACCTGGGACTGATCCAACTTTATGTTCCTTGTATCATTATTTCACAGTCTTAATATCCATTCCCACACATATTACCCAGGTTTCTGTTTGTATATATTAGAAAAATCAAACAATTCTTTGGAGTGTAGTGTTCCTTCTCGTGAGTCATGCTTTGTACTTCACCTTTTGGGTCTCACTGGGACATAAGTCTACTTATACGTCTAGAAGCAACAATGGGTGGCTCCTGGGGACAATCAGCAATGTTGTGTAAGGCATATGCCTTAGGCTATGTCCCCAGTACTCTCCCAGGCAATATCTCAGACACAGACTTTTGAGACATAGCTTGGTTAAACTCATCAGATGCACATAGAATGGATTTTTTTTTTTTTTTTTTTTTACTCTGGAGAATGGTTTAGCAGGTGAAAATGGAGTAATCTCACAGATGGGATTAAGCAGGCTGTTTCTCTTGGCAGGAGTGATTTAATGGAATTTAGGGGCTCAATGTCCCCAGCTTCCTGATTATCTGCCCACATGTCCCCATCTCAAGTTTGAGGATCCCTTTTCTTCCCAATCAATGACCTTACTTAAACTTTAGACACCATCCAAGAATTCAGTTGGTTTTGTAATTCAGCCACTCTTACAATAAGACGCTGGGTTAGGTTTTTGGCAATATCAGCTCCATTACTATAAGAAAAAAGGACTTCTTTCAGGGCACAAGTGCAATTTTGGGGTCTTTTTTGTGGCACTTAAGCTGTGATTCTGAAGGTCTGAGCTCATTTCTTTCTTTTACCACTTCATCTTGTGAAAGTAGAAGCAGCCAACCAGTCTTCCCATACTTTTCAGTTTAACAGAAATGTTGAAAGTCATCAAATACACATTCACCTAGAGCCTTGTTACTCACAAATATTTAATTCAATGGTGGTGATATTCTACATATTTATAAGGCCACCTCATGCTATGGATTAGTAAGTCTACCCAAACTTAGGAACGAATTCAGAGAATTTATCCTTAAGATTTTATTCCTCTAGAACCACTTTTGGTACCAAATGTCTTAGGCTAGGTTCTCTAGAGGAGCAAAATCAGTGGGTTAGGTGCTTTATGGACACGTTTCCTGACTCATGTTGTTGCAGGGCCTGACAAACCCCAAATAGGTAGATCAGGCAGAAGGCTACTGGCTCACAAGGTTGGAAAATTACAATATCGGCAGGTCAGGTGGCAGGCAGCTGGCTCATGTCCCAAGAACCAGAGGCTTTAAGATGATGAGTTAGATGCAGGATCTGTGTGGGGGTGAGATTTGCCAGATATCCATATACACTGGATGCAGGCCATGCTCCCAAGGAAATTCCTCTTATGTCAGTTCACAAAATGGAGGAGAATCACATAATACTGGGAATCATGGTCCAGCCAAGTGGACATATAACATAAACCATTATGATGGTAGACTTAAAGCCAAACATTTTAATAGTTACATAAATAGAAATTGATTACACACTCCAACAATAGGATAGAGGTGTTCATACTATATTAAAAAACAAGATTAAACCACAGGAGTCTACATAAAATGCACATTATACGTAAAGGCAAAGCTAAGTTGCAAATAAAAGAGTGGACAAACATATACCATGGGAAGAATGGTCCTAAAATTCAGAGTGACTAAATTTTCACAGATAGAGACTTCAAACTTTCTCTCAATAAGTGATAGAAAAATTATCTAACAAATTAACTAAAAATAAAGAATATTTGAATAACATTATCAAATAGCTGGAACTAATTCATAATTATGTTGTACTATATCAAAAAAAATTTTTTTTTATATCAAAATACTGCAGAATACAGATTGCTTTCAGGTGCACATGAATTATTAACAAAGAGAGAACATATCCTGGATCACAGAAATAACATATTCTGGATCATAAAAAATAACAAAAAGTTCAAAAATTCCTATTTGATCACAATAAAATAAATCTTAAATTGTAAGAAATTGATAATATCTTAGTTATTAGACAACTTTGTAAAGTAGCTCAGGGGTCAAAAAAAAAAAACAGAAAATTGTGCTTAACCCAATGAAATTTTATTTTTGCCCACATAAATACTAATATGAGTCAAGCAGACATTCTTCTAATTTTGTTAGCTCCGTATGCTTTGGTGGAGGCAAGGAGAGAAAAGGATATAGGAGGGACAATAAATTTTATTGTTATGATAACCCTTTAATAGACTTTATTATTTAGAAAAAAATTATATTTATGGAATGATTGAAAAGATAGTACAGAGAATTCCCATATACCCTGCAGCTAGTTTTCCCTATTATTCACATATTGAATTAGTATGGTGTGATGGTTAATGTTATGCGTCAACTTGACTAGGCTATGATTCTTAGTGGTTTGGCAGACATTGAATTGATTGCTCTTCTGTAATGTAATATAATGTAATCAGCTCCAGGATGTGATCTGATGTGAGCAGCCAATCAGTTGAAAAGGGAGCTTCTTTGGGGGTGTGGCCTACTCCAGTATATAAACGAATGTTCCAGTAAGACTTCCTCTCTCTTGGCCCTGCACTCCTCCTTGCCTGACCTCCAGTTCTTAGGTCATAAGCTTGCAGAGGTCTTCAGCCTACTGTCTTACCTTCAGATTTTCAATTTGTTAAAACGTGCAGCCATGTGAACCAGAAGAAGCCTTCAGCCTGCCATCTGACCCACAGATTTTGGTCTTGTCGGCCCCACAATAGTGTGAGCCATTTTCTTGAAGTAAATTTCTCTCTATATGTTTATATATATGCTTTACTCAGAAACCCTGGTGGCGTAGTGGTTAAGTGCTACAGCTGCTAACCAAAGGGTCAGCAGTTCGAATCCATCAGGTGCTCTTTGGAGACTCTATGGGGCAGTTCTGCTCTGTCCTATAGGGTCCCTATGAGTCGGAATCGACTTGAAGGCACTGGGTTTGGTTTTTTCTAGTTATGTGCTTTACTGGCTTTGCTCCTCTAGAGAACCCAGAGGAAGACATATGGTAAATTTGTCACCATGAATAACCAACATTAGTACATTATCATTAACTAAAGTCCAAACTTCATTCAAATTTTCTTACTTTTTATGTAATGTCCCTTTTTTGTTCTAGTGTCCTATCTAGGATATCACTTAACATTTAACTGCCAATCTCTTCAGGCTCCTCTTGGTTGTGATGGTTTCTCAGAGGTCCTTTTGTTGTTGTTGTTGTTCAGAAAGTATGTACAGGAAAACACATCAATTTGACAATTTCTGCATGTATAATTCATTGACATTAATTACATTCTTTAAGTTGTACAACCATTCTCACTATCTTTTTCCAAATTGTTCCGTTACCATCAGCATAATCTAAATTTTCTTTAAGCAAAACTTCCAACCTAACAACAAGGGATGCTGGGAAAAGTCAGAGAACTCTTGGATTTTTAGTGAGTACTATCTCTCACAAGTAACAAATTTACTATCACAATCATTTCCACTATGCCATGTATAGCCACTGGAAACTCTGGTGGTGGCTAAGAGCTACATCTGCTAACCAAAAGGTCGGCAGTTCAAATCAACCAGGCACTCCTTGGAAACTCTGTGGGGCAGTTTTACTCTGCCCTATATTTTTTTTTTTATAGGGTTGCTAAGGGTCGGAATCAATTCAGAGGCAACGGGTTTGGTTTGGTTTGGGTATATATAGCCACTGTATGTTAGTTAATGTCCTGAAGACCACGGCAAACCATGATCAATCTCTTGCAGGTCCAATAAATCCTTGCATAGGTCATCCAATCTAGGGACACTGTATCTCAGCAAGATATATATTCCTCTTCTCCTCATGAATACTCCAAACTTTGGGGAATCCAGTCTTTCTAATTGGGAATCATGTCACTTTTTCTGTTTCTTGCTTTTCCCCATAGGACTTAGAATTTTCTCCTGCCCACTCACATCATTATGTCACTACCAGAGCCTTCAAGAATATAAGAAAACAGGGAATGGTTTGAACTGAATTCTACCTGGGTTATTCAAAATCTCACTGTGTGAAAAATTATTTTCATATTATATGTATACATTTTTCATTATATATATAACATGAAAAAAATTATGTAGTGTTAAAATAGAACAAGAATATATGTTCTTGTTCAAGTTTAAAAGCCCTAGTTTAGGCCTTATGGAATAAGAATTGTTTTTAACACTTCTCTGAGGCAAGAAGATAAAAAAACAAACAAATTAAAAAAAAAAAGCAAACAAGAATTTCACAACCTGATATTGAGGAAGGAAGAAGAAATTTGTCTCATTCATTCAAGTCTGCAAATAAGAAAAAAACAAAAACAAAAACTTCTGTTGAACTCTTTATTAAAAATGCACTTCATCTCAACCAGAAAATACACATTTCATTCATTTTCTTAAGACATATGCAAGTATTGAATTTTTCATTATCTTCAATTTTGTAGAATTTATTGGAATACCACTGTATATACTGACCTTCAAATTGTCTATGTCAAAACTGCCAGAATAATACCTCTCCATTGGCATAGAGTCTGCTTCTTTGTGTATGCTCAGTGGTAATCATTCCTTAAAATGGTTATTTTCTATATATGAAACAGTAAATATTTACATCAAAAACAATTCAAGCATTACCCAACAAAAACTCACTGCCATTGAGTCGATTCCAACTCATAGGGACCCTATGGGATAGAGTAGAAGTGCCACATAGGGTTTCTGAGGCTGTAATCTATATGGAACTAGACTGCCACATCTTTCTCCCATGGAGCATTCGGTGGTACAGAAGGTTATATAATTAAATCATTAGTCCGATCTTGCCAACCTTGGCACATCCCACTCCACTCATTATGTCCCACTTTAAACAGTTTCTTATGCAGTCTTCTCTAAATTGCCCACATCCACACACACACACTATACCCCAATACAATTATTTTATAAACTTGTTCTTAATTCATTTTTATTAGTAGATATCTTAGTCTTTACTCTCCACGTGAATGCATGTAGGTAGTGCCCTATTTTTTTACTGTCATTTACTTGTTTGCCAGTAATCAATTTGCTTCAAGTTTTTCATAATTGCAGACAATGTTGTCATGGTTATCCTTATATTTAAATGATTTATTGCAGTGAAACTTTAACTTCTCAGGCAACTGTGGAGCTGCTCAATAGGCAGTAGTTATAACTTCTATATACTATTTTCTGCTTCAAGCACACAATCTGAAAAAGAGGAGTTGCAAAAGAGAATAATCACATTCTCTATTTTTTGTACTTACAATGGAGGTAACATAACTTAGCCACAGATTGGTGATGGGCATCTTTTTTTTTTTTTTCCTCATATCTGGGCCAGAGAATTTTTTTGTTTATTTGTTTTTACCCCATTGGATTCTTCAATCTAAATCTGTCTACTTGATAGTCAAACACTTCTTTACAATAGTAAAACTCCGGTAGGATTGGTTTTAATAATAATTAGTAGGTTATTAAGTATCCTATTATTCCAACTATTTTGGTAATTAATGGCATTTGTTGATTTTTCAGAAAACAATCTGTATAGTACTTAGTCATTATATGGTATCAATATAATACACTTAAAGAAAAATGGGAAGTACTTGAAATCTCTTATAACTCATTTTCACATCCATTAATTCCATTAAAAAAGAAAATTAAGTAAACCAAGTTTCCTATCAAATGCATTTAATAGGATCGGTAGGTTAAGACAGAGTATTGATTTCTCTCTCTCTCCTCTCTCTTTGAAATACAAAAAGTATTTAGGGAAATGATGCAAATAATCCTAATTAGGGAAGCTTCCAAAATTAGAGAATTTATGATCTTTATGGATGTTTTCTTCTCCGTAGATTGGGAAATCTAATTCGTTAACAGTTAATTAAAGATTCCATTTAACTCGAAAGACATTAAGTATTACCTTGACATGGAAATAAGGATAATCTGCTCTAACAAATACAGGATTCACAATTATTGGAGACATTCTAAGCAGGATAGAAGTATCAAATGAGCGACTTTAGATCCCTTCACACCATGGGATTTTAAGTAACAATGATGGTTGCTGAGGAAAATAAAATACAACTATATGGCATAATCCCTAATCTACAGGATCTTACATTTTAATGAGCCCTATTATCTGTCTTTTATGCTGCCCTACGTATTTTTTAATTACCCTTTGTTAAAATCATTGATTTATTCTACCATAGCATTATTCTTAATTTTGTATATAAACTTATACAATATTAACTTTGAACAAATAAAAGAAATATTGCCTATCTATCTATAGTATGAGCTAAATGATGCATTTCAACTCAATTTTTGTAAGTGGCACAAGATGCACGTGATTATTAGAGGTTATCAGGTTATGTTAATGACCATGGCTTGAAATGTTACTTGGATTGTGTATTGGTCTGGGTACCAGAAAATAGCCCATTCACCTGGAATCACAAACTACCTTAAGAGTAATAACAAAATGCTTATTAGCATTAACCTAATTTAGCTCTCTTTATCAACAGTGTCTTCCCACATCAATATTTAGCATATTTAAGGGATGTAGAAAAATAAACACGAACTATTACACAGTATTTTTTAAATGATTTAGATATTTTGGTTTTTCTACCTGGCATCAAATCTAAGACATTAAAGATAACACTTTTAAAGATTGGAGAGAAATTGGATATTTGGATTTTGTTTATTTGTTTTAAATTTTGGTGGTGGTGGTGATAATGTGTTTCACTTGTCTGTGTGATCTGATTCAAGAGCACCGATAGACTTTGTATTTGAAAACGGAGGAAGCTTCACATTATTCTAAACAGAAAATGGATGGTGTCCTTTACATTGGAAAGAATTTAAAATAGAGTCAAAATTTTCTCCTGTTGAATACAAGCTCATCACCTCAAACTGAGCAAATATAGGTTAGCAGTGAATAGGTTGTAATATTACACAGAAAATGCAAATTTTGCATGAAGGCTATTTTGAAATCAGGATCAAATCACAAATACATATTTATATTTATTGTTCAGATTTTTTAAAGAATTATATCAGCTTAGCTATTGAAAGTAAGGGAAACCCTGGTGGCCTGATGGTTAAGTGCCACAGCAGCTGACCCAAAGGCTGGGTTCGAATCCACCAGGCACTCTCTGGAAACTCTGTGGGGCAGTTCTACCCTGTCCTATAGGGTCGCTATGAGTCGGAATCGGCTCGACGGCAATGGGTTTATTGAAAGGAAGTTCATTAAGAGTCTGATTTTTTTGCAATGTTTATTTTACAAATAAATTATCAGAATGCTTCATTACAGTTTAGAGGTACTGATTCAGTTACAATAGCTATACTTTAACTTGCTGTTAAAAAGGCTGTGTTCCTCAAAATAAAATGGTTTATATTCAAAATTAGCCACGTTTTGTTTATCTATTAAAGATTAAAATAGCCTTTAATTCTGTTGTAGTTGCTGTTAAAAGTAGAGACAATTAACAAATCTTTAGTAGGAAAAAAAAAAAAAAACTGTTGCCATAGAGTGGATTCCAACTCATAGTGACCTTATAGGACAGAATAGAACTGCCCCATAGAGTTTCCAAGGAGCATCTGGTGAATTCAAACTGCTGACCTTTTGTTTAGCAGCCACAACAGCACTTAACCACTACACTATCAGGGTTTCCGTAGTAGAAAAAGAGAGGTCATATTGAACCCTGGATTAAAGCATTGCTCAGAATTCATTGTACAACACTGTACTTCAAAAAACTGTCAAATTTTTAAAAATTGTATTAAGCAGTTACTCTTCCCTATGCTTTTTTTGCATCCTGAATGTGTGGAAGGAGAAGACAAAATTCATGTCCAATGCACTAAGCATTGAGAAAAGAATCGATAGCTTCATTTAAATTCTAAGTATGTATTTATTAAACCACATTACGACATTTTTATAAGAACAACTTTTTAGCTTAAAAAGAAAAGTAATGTTTTATACATTCTGCTGTTTAAGTAGAAATATAAGAGCAAAAAGGTTTGAATATGAGCCTTTTTTCTTCTTTTAGACACTTCATTATGAGACTATCCTTTCAAAATATTATGGTAAAAATGAATAACTTCAGGCAAATCAGTATCTGAAAAAATACTAATTCTATAAATATCTCCTCTTTGTATTTTTATGTTAAAGAGAAATTGAAAACTCATAATAGGGTTTATTTGAATTAGCTAAGCATATTGAATTAGTGAACAGAAGGCAATTTCCAAGGTTATTTTTCCTCCTGCTACTTGTTACCTCTTATCTAAATGCATACAGCTTTTAGCCTGAACAAGCTTTTGAATTTACTCTTCAAATTATGTATGTACAATTGACTTAGCTGCAGTGTCAGAATGTAACAAAAACAGAGAAGTCTGTACAACAAACTAAAACCATCAGGAAAAAAAAAAATTATTTTTGGTGTTGTATATGTTCTAAAAAGGGCACAATGAAATTTAAGTTCAAAAATGTCTCCTAAAATAATTGTTTTAAAAACATATTAAGA
The DNA here is from genome assembly GCF_024166365.1 of Elephas maximus indicus. Lineage (NCBI taxonomy): Eukaryota > Metazoa > Chordata > Mammalia > Proboscidea > Elephantidae > Elephas > Elephas maximus. The sequence continues at coordinate 60,766,646 of NC_064842.1, forward strand.
ACATGCTTTTTTTTTTTTTTTTTTTTTTTGTACAGATGGGTGATATGATTTAAGGAGACCATGATTTTTTTAACAAGATAGATAGCAGAAACTCATATCAAAATAAAAGAACCCTGGTAGATAACTTGTTGTTGTTGTTGGTTGCTATACATTGGATTCTGACTCAAGAGATACCGAGGTACCTCTAGGTAGATTCTAACCACCAATCTTTTGGTCAGTAGTCAAGCACTCGTATTTTACGCCACACAGGCACCCCTAAATAGGTAAACCTGGAGACCTGGTGGTACAATGGTTAAGCATTCGGCTGCTAACTAAAAAAAAAAAAAAATTAAGGTTGACTAATTCAAATTTATCCAGTGGTGCCACTGGAGAAAGACCTGACAATCTGCTAATGTAAAGATTAGGGCCAAGAAAGCTCTATTGACAGCATCTAACAACAACAACAATGGACCCTGGTAATAGAAATTTTTTCAACATAAATCGGAGAAACAGTTCAATTTGAAATTCTTCTCTCTTTGTGTGAGAGTTATTTTAGACTAACTTTGTATGTATATGAAGTTACTTTGAAACAGCTTTTCTTGGAGCAGCCACAAAGTGATGATTTAATCGGTAAATGATGTTTGTAAAGGTCATAAAGATATTGTTGATCGTATAATTTCTAAACTTCATATGACTGCTCATCTGTTCGCTCAAATCTGTTAAGGGCACGTCTCCAGATTCATATTAGCAATACATCTGTTACACTTGATCAGGTTGGAAGAGAACATAAGTAAACAGCTTATATCTTCCCAAACCAAGGTTGATTTTAATTTATTTGGGGGAGTGATGTCAGTTTGCGAAGCTTTGTAGACAGTTGATAATCTTATTTGCTTAGTTAAATCTGATTTCTGTATAGAATCAAATTGTCTTCTAACAAGAAAAGGTAGGTAAGAGTGAAATAATAAAAATTATTCTATTCATAATGACTGTCTTAACAAACCAAAAATATGGGTAAGACAATAAAACAATTTTCATTGTCAAAAGGATCTTATTTAAAAATATCTCATATTTACAGTGGCTATAAAGAAGTTGCTATGAGTCAGAATTAACTCGACGGCACTGGGTTTGGTTTTTTTTTTTTGGTTTTATAAAGAAGTAAAAATGGTTGCAAAATTGGCATACTTTTAAATCTATATAACTTTGCAAAACCTAAATACATCTTAAATTGGACTACACACATTTAGAGCCTTGAAAGCAAATGGACTGGGTTGAATGACAAGTGAAATTCACTTTATCTACATTTTAAATTCAAGCTATCCATTGCCATTGAGGCAATTCCGACTCATAGTAAGCCTATAGGACAGAGTAGAACTGCCCCACAGGGTTTCCAAGGCTGTAACTTTAAGGAAGTAGACTGCACATCTTTCCCCTGCAGAGTAGCTGGTGGATTCAAACTGACAGCATTTTGGTTAGCAGCCAAGCTGCTATAACCACCGCACCTCTAGGGCTCCTGCTAACCAGGATATCAATCATAAACTAGTGCCATTCTGACAAATTGAGAGATATGGACACCATAAGAAGAAGCAGAGAGTTTTGCGTTAAATACCATTTACTGTGACATATGGAAAATTTTATGCATTAAATACAATATATATAAATACATTTTATAGCTATTAATTAGCCATCAGAAAAAGAAGCATATGAATCAGTATTTCTTTGTGTTTAGGTCACCAAAAAACCGAAAACCAAACCCATTGCCGTCAAGTCAATTCCAACTCATCGTGACCCTATAGGACAGAGTAGAACTGCCCCATAGAGTTTCCAAGGAGCACCTGGTGGATTTGAACTGCCAACCTTTCAGTTAGCAGACATAGCTCTTAACCACTCTACCACCAGGGTCTCCTTAGGTCACCAAGGGTTATTCTAATAAACCCCTCAACCCAAAAGTTTTGAAGTATCAGATTTTCAAATTTTTTAAAGTTAATCTCTTTATATAGTCTAGGCAGATTTGGAGAAAAAAATGTAAATTATATATTAATATATTTTTAGCAAAACATACATTTAATCACACTGAAATAAAGACTGTAAATAACCTCTTGCCAATTCACAGCAAGTTTTGCCACTAATGGATTTTATTATTTTGTTCATTTGCTGCTGAAGCTTTTGCAATTTAAGAATTTTGGAAAAAGGATTGCAGAAATTTAATATATATAAAAAGTTCATTCTAGGTAAACTTTATATAGATATTCACCATTTCTATAATAAAATAATTGACTTGTTTCGTATTTACTAATTATATGTTGGCCTTGGCACAGCTTTTATATTGTCTCATTTTGTGGTCAAAAACAAAAAATTTGTATTTTTTTCTAGAATCTTAGTTGTTTACACTTCTGCCATCTCTTACAAGGAGCCAGATGTATGTATTTTCTAATAAATATTTTTAATCGGGAATAATCTCTAATAAAAATTATACTTTTATTTTGTGGCAAACAAAATGAGTAATCTATCTAATCTGAATTTGTCAGTAAACTAAAATTAAAACTTTAATTTTATTCCAGTGCAAGTTATTGCCACCAGGATTAGTATGTTTTGCACACCTATGGACAGTGTTATTCAAAGCAGATTTTCCAATCATTTGTTGTCAGTCATGATGCATAATGTAATTAAAGACTCATAAATGGTAATCAAATACTCAGATGAGTCAGTGGAGTGATAGATGTCTCTTCTTTTGCATCCTCATTTTTTAAGCTGAAGTAGTGCAATTGAAGAGCTTCTCTAATTATCATTACCATATATACATATATTGCCTTCAGCTGCAGAATGACCTAGCTGATTTCAAATAAAGTTAGATAATGACTGATAGTTTTTTAGCTGCATAAAGGACAGAAAAAATGGAATAATTTGAAACATTAGAGAGATAGGACAGATACTGAGAATAATTTATGTACAGGTAGTTAAACTCTAGAATAAATGTAAAAAATTTTAAATCAACCAATGAGTGGATTATGAATTTCTTCTATAAACCCTTTAAACTGAGCTGAATTTAAAAGTGCTTCAAAGCTTTGAATAGCCCCTATATAATTCTTTTAATGAACATTTGAGGGAAAAATTAAAAAAAGGAGAAATAGCCTTCAGTACACTTTGGCACAAATAGTTGACTCTAAGTGACATTTTAATTCTCATTTCCAGTGTGGAATAGCTGATAGTTTGTGAGTCTTCACTTTGAAAGTTAATGGGGTTAGGTCCAGGTATGATAATAAATAAAGCCTGTACACTTATTTACAAATTGGCTAATACACTATGACAATGACTAAAAATAAAGGGCTCTTCTGAGTTAAAATACTATTGGATTAATTCTTCCTGACCAGTTACAAATTCTTATGGAAATACACATGTAAGAAAATTAAAATATACATTATTGAACTAACAGTGGGGTTTAGGCAGAATAGTCAGCCATTTTCTAGAATCTACAAGGATTGTGAAATAAACATACTGACTGATAGAATTAAGAATGCATCATGAACTAGTGTGTTCTTCTATCTCTGCAATAGAACCACAGGGCCAGCAAAATTAGACAAGACAATGAGAGAGCTTTAGAATTCAGCCCCTGAGATGAATCAAAGGAGGGTTACTTTGGTAACAAGAGATATTTCAGGATGTTTATAGGGGGTGTCTAAGGTTCTAGTATTGAAATGAAATAGTGAAAAGAGAGGAAGAAAAAATAAACAATTGATCATGACTGAAATGGGAAAAGAAGGAATTAGACATATTAGGGTTCATTAAAGCAGGATTAACTTCTCACACTACCGTAATGAAAGTAAAGAATGCTGATAGTATAGTGATCACTTACTTTAAAACATGAAATCAAACACAGCTGTCCTTTACACTAGTGAATATTAGCAAAACATATAAAAGCTCTCATTTTTTCGTATCTGTCTTCTCTGAAGCATATGCAGTACCAGGATATCAATTTTTATGCTGAACAGAATTTACCAGACAAAACCTGAAATTCATTGTAAATCCAAATGAGTATCACTATAAAATAATTATTATCAACTCCGTATCTCTTGCTACAAATTCGACATTATATTTGCAGTTCCTGAATGAATAAATTATTTAATTAAAGTTAAAAAACATTGGTTGAAAGCCTATATAACATACTATCTATCTATATTTGTATATGTAGAGCTGAGACAATGGGGAATTCAGTAAAGCCAACAGAATCCTGCGATGGATGGATTTACATCTGCCAAAAATATGTGTATCAATTTGGCTGGGCCATGATTCCCAATATTGTGCAATTTTCCTCTATGTTGTAAATCCTGCCCCTATGATGTTAAAAAAAAAAAAAAAATGATGTTAGTGAGGGAGAATAGGCAGCAGCTGCGTTAGTGAGGCAGGACACAGTCTACAAGACTAGATTGTGTCTTGAGGCAGTATCTTAAGATATAAAAGAAAGAAGGGAGCACAGAGACAGGAGGACCTCATACCACCAAGAAAGCAGTGCCGGGAACAGAGCATGTCCTTTGGACCCAGGGTCCCTGCATGGAGACTTTCCTAGTCTGGGGTAAGACTGATGAGAAGGCCTACAGAGAGAGAAAGACTTCCCCTGAAGCTGATGCCCTGAATTTGGACTTTTAGCCTACTTTACTGTGAGAAAATAAACTTCTCTTTGTTAAAGCCACCCACTTGCGGTATTTCTGTTATAACAGCACTAGGTAACTAAGACAAATCCCAAAGCACTAGAAAAATAAAAATATGATACAGGGAATTCATCCTATTTTACAGTTGATCAGCAGATTTGAGAAAAGCTTTATTTTTCATACAAGATAGATAAGGAAAAAATAGAGACACATACATATATATAACATGAATGATATTTTGTGATTTACAGAGAGTCTGTGTTTTCATCATTTGATGATGCTCAACTGACATGTATTTTAAGCATTATTTTGATAAAGCAAATATTTTTCCTATGTCCTTGCAATTCATTGTTATGGAAATTCTTCTGTGTCTTTTCAGTTAATTTATTTTCGTGTGAGGAAATTCAACCCCAGGAAATTAGCTTAAATGCAGGGATAGTCCCTATTTTTTTAATGAGGTTATCTGTGATAATAACATTGACACCAACTTACCATTTATTCTGATATGCTCAGAGGAAAATTCAATGTCCATTGCATGAAATCAAGGAGATATTATATATAACTTTGTTCTGGCTCCTAAAAAGATGCCCTAAGGCAAAAGTGCCATTTTCTGTCAAGCACAGCTCAATTGATAGTTCACCCTCCATTCTGCACAAATGCTTCTTTTAAAATGATTCAATTCCTCTACCACCTCATCTTCTCTGGTCAGGCAGGAGTCATCAAGAGAGACGATTGGGCTATTATCTTCCCGCTCTGTCAGAAACAGCAGCAGTAACGCTCATGATTCACTCATATGATACTAGTTCAATGCTCCATAAAACATATGAACTATGCTGTCTGGACTTAATTGTGCCTAGAGTACAATAAAATGAAATGAGATGGGTAGTTAAATAATATGTTGGTATATATGTTAATATCTCTCTATGCATATATCTGAGTTCGTTCAAAAACTCCATTGGCATATGAATTGAATACCTAAGGAAGCATTCATTTACTTAAAAACGGAATTTTCCTTTTACCTAAAATTTGAATTAGTTTTTTTTTTATATATAATAGGCAATCTAAGCTGTAAGCTGCAGTTATAAAATACACCCAGTTCACTTTTTTGTACACTATAAATGAAAATAAAAAATGATGAAGTTACCAGGTGTTATTTGCCTCTTAGATCAATTAGTTTTTGAACATACGTAGAGAGTTTTGAGGATAAGTGAGTGCAGCCTTCTTCTTTTTCTTCTTTTAGATTTTGAGGATGTGATTTTATGTGTACGTGTGTGAGTATGTGCCTGCGTGAGTTCGGAAACCAGCTGGAGTAGAAAATATACTGTGCAGTAGTCTGCTCTTCATGGCATTTCTGATCTTGCCAGTTAGAAAATGAAAAAAAAAATGTGTAAGTTTATTCCTGTCAGATTTCCAGACTGTTTTCCAAATCAAAATCTCAGAGAAATATGGTTGAACTACACAAAATTAAAAAAAAAAGAAAACCACGTACTAAAAATAAGTGTATTTAGTAATTTGGAGAGCTAGCAAAACTCTTTCTTGTGCATTTTAATGGTTATCTGCACTAAAATATTAATCCCTCCAACAAATTTCACCAACTACTTTGGAATGCTCTATCCTCAATTTTCAGTCATATAGGTGGATATGAGTAGGAATAACATCAATCCCCCAAAGCAATACAAGTGGTGACACATCAATAGAGAGATCAAAAGATGGGGTAGATCTCTTTGGGATGGAGGAGGCCCTGTGGGCGATAGCAGTGGATGGATTCAGCAAGAACATCTGGGATACAGTATCAGATGAGGTAGAGAGGTGTGATGTCAAATGATGAGAGCATAGTTGGGAGGAAGAACAGATGATAAGAGGTGCCAATTTGCCCATTTTTCCTGTTCTCTGATATCTTTTACTTGGTAAATACAGTCGGGGCATAAAAGCCCTTGGAAAACAATCAGTACCTGTGAAAATGTTAAGGGAGCTTCTCTGTGGGGGCAGGATTAACAAATTTGTGAGTTTACAAGTTAATTGTGCACATGGAAGCAACCACCTGAAACCATAACTTGACAGTGTTTGTAAGTTAGAGCATCAACATCAAACCTTCCTCCCAAATACATGTTACAACCCAAGGTTGCTGAATTTCTCAAGAGAATATGAATAATAGACATGTAATTAAATTTGAAATACATATAAATTCCTTCTTACACAAAAGTATTCTAGGCTTAAATGGTGAGTAATTTTTTAAAGATCAGATAATACATTTATTTAAAAAGATATCTGAGCAACATTAAGTAAAGAAAGTTACTCAACTGATTTTATGAAGAGTCACTCAACTCATTTTATAAGTGTAATCTTGGTTATAAAATTGGAATAAGACAGAACAAGAAAATAACATGATAAGAAAATGTCACTTATAAGCATTCACTGGAATCCTAAATAAACTATTAGCTAAAAGAATCTAAAAGTGTATTGACAAAGTAATATAGATTCCTTTTCTGGAAACTGACAGGCTTGAAAATCCTAAACAAATTGAAATAGAATTTAATTTTAATCTATGTCGGCAACCCAAAGAACTATAAGCTAAGAATATAATGTCATAAGGCACCTGAAATAAGTATTTCTTTAAAAAAGCAACTTACATAGTTCATAAATAAACCCATACAAATGTGGAAATATATATGATAAATGTGGCACCTAAAATCCATAGAGCTGTAAGGGATTGCTTAGTAGATGGTGTTTTAATACTGACTTACTGGTTATTTTTTTGTGGGTCATTAAGTTGATTCCAAAACAGATTGCCACATTTTTCTACCACATTTTTCGGTTAGCAGCCAGGCACTTAACTGTTGTTGTGCCACCAGGGCTCCTTACTGACTTACTACATGAAAAAAAAAGAAAAATTGGGGTACATATTTTATAACATATGAATACATATATTTTGAATGGATACAGGAATAAGTATAAAACATAAAATTATATAGCTAATAGAAGAAAATATAGAAAGACTTTTTAACAATATCTTAAAATATAAAACTCAAAACACAAAAATAATACATGTGATTACATTAAAGTATTATGTTCAGCAAAGGATGGCAAAGAAAAACATCTCAAAAAGATGGCAGAGAGGAAATATATAAAAAGTATAAATATGTCAAAAGTAGTCTGAGTTGTGGGAATGTAAAAGATGGAGTATTAGAGGATGATAAAAAAAAATGTCAGTTTATCATACTGTGGTAGCTTGCCTGTTGCTGTGATAGTGGAAGCTTTGCCACCAGCATTTCAAATGCCAATAGGGTCACCCTTGGTGAATACTTTTCATGGAGTTTCCAGACTAAGATAAACTAGGAAGAAGGGCCTGGCAGTCTACTTCTGAACAAGCTGTCAACCAAAAACCTAATGAATAGCAGCAGAATATTGTCAGGTATAGTGTTGGAAGATGAACCCCTCAGGTTGAAAGGCACTCCAAATACCTCTGAGCAAGAGCTGCCTTCTCAAAGTAGAGTTGATCTTAATGACGTAGATGGAGTCAAGCTTTCAAGACCTTCATTTGCTGAGGTGACATGACTCAAAATGAGAAGAAACAGCTGCAAACATTCATTAATAATCAGAACATGGAATTATAAAGTATGAATCTAGGAAAACTGGAAGTTTTAAAAAATGAAATGGAACACATAAAAATTGATATCCTAGGCATTAGTGATCTGAAATGGACTGGTATTGACCATTTTGAATAGGGCAATCATATGGACTACTATACTGAGAATGAAAAATTGAAGAGGAGTGGCATTGTGTTCATTGTCAAAAAGAACATTTCAAGATCTATACTGAAGTACAACCCTGTCAATGATAGGAAAATATCCATACACCTACAACGAAGACCTATTAATATGACTATTATTCAAATTTATACACCAACAACTAAGGTCAAAAATGAAGGCTTGAAGACTTTTACCAATATCTGCAGTCTGAAACTGATCAAACATGCAGTCAAGGTGCATTGATAATTATGGTGATTGGAATGACAAAGTTGTAAACAAAGAAGAAGGATCAGTAGTTGGAAAATATGGCCTTGGTTATAGAAATGACACTGGATATTGCATGATAGAATTTTGCAAGGCCAATGACTTCTTCGTTGCAAATACCTATTTTCAACAACGTAAGTGGTGACTATACACGTGGATTTTCCAGATAAAATATACAGGAATCAAATTACATCTGTGGAAAGCGACAATGGAAATGATCAATATCATCAGTCAGGACAAGGCCAGGGGCTGACTGTGGAACAGATCATCAGTTGTTCATATGCAAGTTCAAGTTGAAGCTTAATAAAATTACAGCAAATCTACAAGAGCCAAAGTACGACCATGAGTATAAAAAAAAAAAAAATTTTTTTTTTTTTATGCCACCTTTATTTAGAGATCTTTTCAGGAGTAGATTTGACACATTGAACACTAATGACCAAAGGCCAGATGAGTTATGGAATGACATCAAGTATATCATACATGAAGAAAGCAAGAGGTCATTAAAAAGACAGGAAAGAAAGAAAAGACTAAAATGAATGCCAAAAATGACTCTGAAACTTGTTCTTTAACGTCAGGTAGCTAAAGCAAGTAAATGAAATGATGAAGTAAAAGAGCTGAACAGAAGATTTCAAAGAGTGACTGGAGAAGACAAAGTATGATAATAAAGTGTGCAAAGACATAGAATTAGAAAACCAAAAGAGGAGAACACATTCAGCAATTCTCAAGCTAAAGAACTGAAGAAAAAATTGAAGATTCAAGTTGCAATATTGAAGGATTCTATGGGGAATCCAAAGCAGGAAGCTCAAAAGAAAACTGAAGGAATACACGGAGTCACTGTACCAGAAAGAATTGGTCGATGTTCAACCATTTCAGGAGGTAGCATATGATCGAGCACCAACGGTACTGAGCAAAGAAGTCCAAGCTGCACTGAAGGTATTGGTGAAAAACAAGGCTCCAGGAATTGACAAATACCAATTGAGATGTTTCAACAAATGGACGCAATGCTGGAAGTGCTCACTCATCAAAAAATTTGGAAGACGACTGACTGAAAAAAAAAAAAAAAAAGAGATGCTTATTTGTGTCTATTCCGAAGAAAGGTGATCCAACAGAATACAGGAATTATAGAACAATATTGCTAATATCACAGGCAAGTAAAATTTTGCTGAATATATTTCAAAAACGGTTGCAGGAGTACATTGACAGGGAACTGCTGGAAACTCAAGCCAGATTCAGAAGAGGACGAGGAATGAGGCATATCATTGCTGATGTCAAATGGATCTTGGCTGAAAGCAGGGAATATCAGAAAGATGTTTACCTGTGTTTTATTTATTAGGCAAATGCCTTGGACTGTTTGAATTATAACAAATTATGGATAATATCGTGAAGAAAGGGAATTCCAGAACACTTAATTGTGCTCATGAGGAACCTGTACAGGGACCAAAAGTCAGTTGTTTCAACAGAACAATGGAACACTGTATGGTTTAAAATCAGAAATGGTGTGTGTCAGGGTTGTATCTTTTCACCATAATTATTTGATCTGTATGTTAAGTAAATAATTTGTGAAGCTGGACTATATGAAGAAGAATGCAGCATCAGGATTGGAGGAAGACTCATTCACAACCTGTGATATGTAAATGACACAACCTTGCTTGCTGAAAGCCAAGAGAACTTGAAGCACTTTTTGATGGAGACCAAAGGTTACACTTCAACATAAAGAAAACAAAAATCCTCAAAACTGGATCAATAAGCAACATCATGATCAACAGAGAAAAGATTGACGTTGTCAAACATCTCATTTTACTTGGATCCACAGTCAATGCCCATGGAAGCAGCGGTCAAGAAATCAAATGATGTATTTTTGATGTATTTAAAGAGACCTCTTTGAAGTATTAAAAAGCAAAGATATCACTTTGAGCACTAAGATGCGCTGGACCCAAGCCATGGGTTTAAAATTAACTCATAAATAAGGAAGACCAAAGATGAATTGATGCCTTTGAATTATGGTGTTGTTGAAGAATATTGAATATATCAGGAACTTCCAGAAAAACGACCTAATTTGTCTTGGATGAAGTGCAGCCAGAAAGTTCCTTAAGCAACTTTAAAGTTCTTTAAAGCGATTCCCATTAAAGCTTGGCAATGGATACTGGTGATGTTTGCACAGTGCAATTAATGTAATTGGTGTCACTGAATTGTTGAATTGCCAAAGGTGCTATGTATATAGTTATATGTATATTTGCAACAATTAAAGATGATATTAAATTTAAACATATAGGAAGTGCATGACATTCATTTGAATCTCTCAACTCATTGTAAATTTGGTTGTCTTTCTATTATTAACTTTAGGGCAAACAGTAGGCATTTTTATAAGGTATCTTATGAATAACGAACTCAAAGTGCTCAATTGTGAGTGATCTAGTACCATTTCACAATGAAAGATGACATCCACAGTGTTAGTCTTAAATAGTTGAAAAAGCTTTCTTTTATACGGGTTGCTTTTTACTCAAAGGATTTTTATGAGGGTCAAGGAGAAATTTCTGCACTTTAAAATGACCTGTTACTACCTCTCTATTATATTTCTAAAACCCTAAGCTGCAATCTGTAACTTAGCACTGTACAAGTGGGTGAATCCTCATCACTATGGCAACATCTTCCCTTCCTGAGTTGTGTGTAAGATGGTAATTTAATTTTTCAATCTTACTCTGCTTTTTCATAGTCCAACTTTCTGAATAGTTCCAGTGAAGGAAATAATTGAAGTCACTACATGATTACAAATTCAATGCATCTGTCTATAACCTTTCTAAAAATATTTTTGCATGTCAGTTTCTTCTTGAATAATCAAGTCCCTATAATGCAACTAAAAGTGAGCCTATTTATATAACTTTAGATGCTAAGATGTTTCATATTGTAATTTGTAGATCTAAATTTTTTTCTTAGTTATACTTCTAATATATACATATATGTTTTCCTCCATATTTGTCTAGGAAATTCAGTTGGTATTAAATTTCATTGGGGGGGAACTAAACCCATTGCCCTAAAGTAGATTCTGACTACTTTTAACTTATATACGTATATGTGTTTAACTTGCTTATGCACCAAGTACACACATACATATTCCGTAAAAGGCATTAAATCCCTAAGCAAGAAAAATATTCCATATATATACATATGTAAATACTTATAAAAAAATATAGATGCATTCAAATGTTACATATTTTCCTAAAAAAAAAAGAACAATTGAAAAATAATTTTTCAAGTGACTATGATTAAAATTTTAATCATTTAAGAGCTCAGCTGCTAACCAAAATGTTGACAGTTCGAATCCACCAGCCACTCCTTAGAAATCTTACAGGGCAGTTCTACTCTGTCCTACAGGTTCACTGTGAGTCAAAGTCAACTTGATGTTGCTTAGTTTGGTTTTTTTGGTTTATATAAATAGTATCATTGATAGAAAAATATTGTCACTGAATGTGATACGCTAAATTTGATCTATCAATCTGCTTTTAAGAAATGTTTCTGCTTGATTTCCAGTTTCTATCTTACTCCAATTCTGTTTCAGACTAAAAGGTTATGCAGTGTACCCAAACATACATCTTTCCGTGTGTCCTCTGAACTTTAGATCAAGATATACACTTGTCTGAAATATTTCATGTCCTTTTATCAGCCTTACCAATTCTTACTTAATTCAAGTTCATCTTAAAGTTCTTAACTTCTTGGACAACAGCTAATTAGACATATATATAGATATTTTATGGAAATCACCGTCCCTACCTTTGATTTGGCCACATATTTTGAAAGCATATAGCAATTACTTTCACAACTTCTAATTCTGGCCACAATTAAAATATTTGCTGCGTTCTTAAATTTTTATTATTATTTAATTTTTTCCCATATGATTATTTTATCTTTCACAACAATATTTAAAGACCCTTAATGAAAGGGATCCTGACTTCCATATAATTCTATTAACATAGAATAAATAGAGTTGCTACATAGATATATGATGTTGATTTGATTTATTAAACCTAAACCTACATTTTCTAAAATACATAAACTGATATTTGAAAATATCTTTGAAGTAGTCTTGCATCGTGAATTTATACTTATGGTTATGATTGTACGATTACCATTTATTGAGCACTCCCTTTGTGCATGGCATTATGCTAAGTGCTTACATGCATCATCTTCTTTAATGAAAATAGGCATTTTTGTATAGGTGGTGCTGTCGTGGTCATTTTACACAATGAGAAATTGAAGCCAAAACAGATTAAGTAATATACACAAAGATACACTAAACTGAGCTTGGATTTAAACATTTTTTTAGCATTTTACAAGGGCATGAGCTCCTAACTCTTAAACATTAATTTATACTTGCTTTAAAAATTAGGTATCTATCTGGATGTATTGAAACCCTGGTGGCGTAGTGGTTAAAAGCTACAGCTGCTAACCAAAAAGTCAACTGTTCAAATCCACCAGGCACTCCTTGGAAGCCCTAAGTGGCAGTTCTACTCTGTCCCATAGGGTCATTATGAGTTAGAATCCACTTGACAGCAATGTTTTTTTTTTTTTGGTAACTGTATGTATACACATATAAGGAGCCCTGGTGGTACACTGGTTAAACACTAGGCTGCTAACTGAAAGGTCGGAGGTTGGAACCCACCAGCTGCTCCCTCTGAGAAAAGACCGGGCCATCTTCCCCCATAAAGATTAAAGCCTGGCAAATTCTTGGGGGAAGTTTTACTCTGTCACTTAAGGTTCTTATGCATAGAAATCAACTCAGCAGGACACAACAACATATACATATGCAGGTGTGTTTCTGCATCTGTATACCACATACACACAGAAAGCACAGGGGCTCTCTGTATCCAAGAGTTCTGCATCCCGGATTAAACCAACCATGGATAGAAAATATTTGAGAAAAGAACAAGAAAGTTCCAAAAAGCAAAACCTGAATTTGCCGGATGCAAAGCACAACCTGAATTCACACAAATGAAGGGATGTGTAGGCATTCCGCGAGTTTAGCCTTCCTCCATTTCACAGATCCCCAGTCTCTCTCCAGCACTCATTGTTTGAGCATTGAGTTGTGTGCATCCTTTGTTTCTGTGAAAAAATGGCTCCTACAAAGCAATTAAGTGGTCAAAGCAATCCCTTAAAGGTCAAATGTGAGAGGGTTGAGGAAAGTGAGAGGAAGGAGTTTCAGGCTGGTAAGGGGTGACTGTAGAGTCTCTGAGTCGGAATGGGTTCCATGGCAGTGGGTTTGGTTTGGTTGGTTTTTAAGGGATGGCTGGCTAGTTCTGTAAAGCATACAGCCTCCAGGACTTCAAGATCATTGGCCAATCAGCATCAGCGATGCCCAGGCGGCATCAATGTTCCCAGAAAACCTTCAGAAACTCACAGAAAAAGAAATGCTACCTTCCAGAGCAAGTCTTCAATTGTGATGGAGCAACTGTTTACATAGCATTTACATTGTATTAGGTATTACAGGTAATCTACAGACGATTTACAGTATATGGGTGGATGTGTATAGCTTCTGTGAAAACACTACACCATTTCATATAAGGGATTTGAGCATCCTGGATTTTGGTATACTTGGGTAGTCCTGGAATCAATCCCCCACAAACACCTGAGGGACGGCTGTATGTGTGTGTATGTGTATATATATACACAAACAAATGACGAGCTATACATTTTAAATGCATTAGGAAAGGTTGATCTCACATAGCATTTAATTATACAGAAATGTCATGTATTTCTCTAAGATGCTTCATTGAATACTTAACTGTGCTTTTTGTTATAATGAGCAACCAATTGTGAGAATGTTTTTCATATTATGTATGCAAGCCAATATGAAAATAGTCCTTTGACTTTTCATGTCTATCACTTTATTTATTATCTATTGTAGTATAACAAATTATCCTTAAATGTAGTCACTGAGCAATATTTATCATCTCTCAGTCTGTGGGTCAGGAATCCAGATGCCCCTTAGCTGGGACCTCAGGCTCACAGTGTCTCATAGGCTGCAAAGTAGCAGCTAGAACTGCAGTCATTTTAGGGCTCAACTAGAAGGGGATTTACCTCCAAGCCTGTGCTTGTGGTTGGAGGACGCCATTCCTCCCAGAATATTGAACTGAGGGCCTCTAATCCTTGATGACTGTTTGATAGAGGCTGACCTCTTTTTTTTGCCGTGTGGACATTTTCAGAGAGAGCATAACAGAATACATACCAGGAAGAAGGGATCAGTGGAATCATTATGAAACTAGCTACCACAATCATCTTACTCAGACATGAAACTGAGAAAGACAGAAAGCATTAGACTTCTTAAAATTGTTCAAAATAATTTAAGTTTCATAGCAATATCTCTAAATTGAGGCTCTGGAGATGTTTGCTAAACATTCACTATGAAAATTAAATTATGATCCTCTAACCACCACCATCTGAGAAGACAAAGTGGATAATAAAGTGCAAATTTTAAATGGTGATGAATATAGCTATGTTGTGTCCAAGAAATCTAAACCAGTTTTTGAAAAGCATTCATCGATTCTTTTCAATTTAGGAGGGCATCAGATATTATTTGTATTCCTTATAGTGCCTCATATATTATAAATGGTCTGTAAACATCAAACAACGAAGTATTTGTCTGTGTTTTGGGCATCCGAAGTTTGCGGAATATGTGACCACTGATTTGAGATGCTTAGGTATTAATTGAATAGAAAAGAAATATCAAAATAAAAAAAAAGCAAAGAATCAAGGTAAAATAAAAGTGGTTCCAATAAAAAAAAAAAAAAAAAAAAAACCACTGCTGTCGAGTCGATTCCAACTCATAGCGACCCTATAGGACAGAGTAGAACTGCCCCATAGAGTTTCCAAGGAGTGCCTGGTGGATTTGAACTGCCGATCTCTTGGTTAGCAGCCGTAGCACTTAATCACTACGCCAACGGGGTTTCCAATATATAACAAATTAAATGCCTTTAATACTTTGAGGTAGGACCCAGTCTTGGAATCAAGTAGACTAGAAGAAAGTAACAGCATTAAATGGACAGTTGATAGTAATTATTTATTTACTTCCGCCAAATAAATAACTTTAACAGGGTTTACTTCAAATTCAACTAAAATAATGCAACTCATTGCTGTGAGTAGATAGAGAAAAAGAGATCAGTAAGGAATTATAAGCAGATAAATATACAAAGACATATGCATACACATAAATGAGTGAATTGTGATTATTGAAAAAAAAAACTGTGAAGTGATATTTTCTCCAACTTTCCTAATTCTATAAAACAAGATAAAAAAAAATCTAGAAAAAAATTAAGAGGACATCTGGTTTTTAGCAGGTTTAAAAACAGTGCATGGGCAAAAGTTATTTGCTGCCTTACTGGTTTCTAGATTTCCTAATTTTTAGCAATGCATGTTTTACACACAGAGAAGTGACATTAATTTAATGCAACAAAAATAATAGATACTCAACAAGATAAATAAAAGATGTCAATGCCTGTTTTCATGAGATACTTAAAAGGAGTTTCCCATGTTATACATTTGCTTTCATGCTATAAATTAACAATAGAGATTAACATAACATGCAAAAAATACCTTTTATAATGTATTCTGTCACTAAAGTATTTTTCTTTCATATGTATATGTCTTTTATACATAGTCTTATACTAGCTTGCATTCCACTTCATACATTCAATTTAGTTTAATTATAAACCATTTTCAATTCTATAGGTGAAGACCGCTGAAGAAGGGAAAGTTCTTGTCACTGATAACTTTTTATCCTGTGAAAATGGTTAAAATATTCTGTATATTTCTTGCTTCTTTTTATATTTTCAAGGCTGTTAGCTATTCACAATAATTCTTATGTCAGCAACAAAGGGCAGACTTCAGCTATGACTCACTACCTTCTGATTTCTGACAGGCTTTGTTTATTCAGGAAAGGACTGGTTTTAACATATTCAGTATGCACACACAGACTGTCTTACTGTGTCTCCTAAAATGCTAACCCCATCAACGAGGGGTTGACCCTTCTGTATCTCCACCATGATCAGGACTTCTCACTGCTGCCTTTGGTTCTTCACTTGCCATTATTTTTCCGTATGCTGGATACGTCTTTTCTGTCTGTTACAGAAACTTCACTTGCCATGATTATCATTTTAATGTTTAAAGTCCACTATTGAGGCAGATGTATTACAAAACAAAGAAGAATGAACATCTCTTAATAACCATGTCTGAATCCTGATTCCATCACTTATTAGTGACATAACTTCAGACCAGAATTTGAGCTCTCTTTTTAATGGTGGTCAGTTAAAGACAACCCAAGGATTTGATCAGTTTGAAAAATTAAGGCAGAACAAATTACTGCTCCAAATGAAAAAATAATCAGCTATATCTTACAACAAATAAACAACCGATATACGCACTAACAATGACTTCCAAATGTGTTAGTTACATTTTGATTACTATTTGAGAAAAAAAGAAAGCCAAACCTCAGCCAGCCCTAGCCAGTAATGATACTGTATTGATAACAAATCACCATTCACCAAAATTATGAGAATTCAATGCATTTTCTTATGTACATAGACATGAGAAGTTATGGGCCTTTTGAAATAATTGTTTTACTTGTGGAGCATGCCATAGAGTTCTGAATCAGAATTTGAGTTTATTCAGTCATGAAGTAATATTAATGCATGTCAAGTAACTTTAGTAACTCTAATGACTCTTAAACATTCACTTATGCACGCAAGTTATAAACTATATAATTTTGCATAACTCCCCCATAAAGAAACAAAAAGAGGCCTTGCATTTTTGCATTAGTTTTTAATTAAACACAAAGGTTTTTTTTTTAGCCTTCTCATATGCTACAGAGCTTATGTTGGGAAATGTGGTTTTAAAAAGTGATTAGATTTATGCTTACAATACACATCTCTTTATCTGCAGTAAACTTATTGTAGGAGAGTTTCAAGGTGGATTCTTTGACTGGTGCTTAATGAAATAAAACATTTCTAGTTCGATAAAACACTAATTTTCACATGGATTCATAGTTATTCTGCAGGTAGTACAAATTATTAACTAATTAATTTAATCTGTGAAACACTAGGTTAAACATGATTACAGAGTTTGTATGTATTTTAATGTTATGCTAGAAATTTCCAACAGGGTAGTGAAATCGGCAGTATTTTCCCAATATGTTTGATTGTATGATCGAATTTCCAAAGAGACTATAATGAATCCAGAATAGCAAGTCCAGTACAAATTTCTACAATAGTGGAAATGTTTCATGCCTGTGCTGTACAAAATCAAAAAGAGTAGGCAAAACCCAAACCGGCTATTGAGTACTTGAAATGTTACTACTGTGACTGAGAACTAAATTTCAATTTAATCACTTTTATTTTAAATATCCATTGTGGCTAGCGTTTACCTTATAGACAACACAGGCCTGGATTCTCAAAACACATTTTAGATCTGCTGTTCTATCATTATATTTTCTGAGCAATTTGGTCATTTGGCAAGTACTTCTAGGGCATGTCAACCAGGAATATGAGGCTTACTGATACTCCCAAGGAAAATGACTGGTGAACAGCGCTAAGTGGTATACTTATAGTGAAGCCAGGGGGCAATGTCTAGGAATACAAAAGGCATAAGGGTCATCAAAGCAAGTTGGACTACAAATTCCGAATTGTATTATTTATGTCAGTTCTCTAGTAAGCGCTCTTCTTTTACTCATCTTCTTTAGTTCTACAGGAAAGGACGAACAGGAATGAATGAGCTATAATGAATTATAGTATTGATGCTACACAGATGCTTTTCAAAAACAAGCCCAGAACAGTGCAGTGACAAACATATAATGAAAATGTGTTTATCCCAATGCCACCAAATTATCACTCTATTTATGTTGATTATACGTAAGCTTTTATATGATTATGAAAATTGTCTAGCCTTGCAATTTTATCATTTCCATTGATTCCTATGGAAGGCTAAATGACAAGACAAAGGTTTCAACATTGAGAATATTAGTACTTGCTCAACCAGTGTTAAATTCATGCTGATTAAAAAAAAATGATGCTGACAACTGTACAAATCTGTTGGACAGGGCACAAGTTAGCTTATGCTAATGTACAGTGTCAGCAGCTCTAAACTGTGTGAGCAACAAAAAACAGTAGAATGAGCGAAAAGGAAGCCCAAGAAAAGGGGAACTTCAAACTCCATATTTTACACATTTAAACCATTTATGACTTTAAGGATTTGATATCAGAGTAATGATCTCATCTGCTCTGGATAAAGCCTTAGGAGTTGTGCACGAACAGGCAGCTATGATGTTGGTGGGGGTGATGATGGTGATGATGTTTACCCTGTTGTTTTGTCTTTTTAAATCAGATGCTTAATGACTTTATTGTTTAAATATTAATATAAATATTTAATGCAATAACACTTTCTCAAAATATGTGTTTAGCTGTCTACAACAGATTCTGATATGTTGCGTTTGCATTACAATTATTTTCTAGACTTCTGCAAATTTGTTTTTATTTCCCCATCTACCTAAGAATTTTGTATTTATTAAAAGTTTTATTTTGATTTTTTTCTTACCTTTCTAGAGGGCTGACCTCATATATTTTTAAATTATTATTTTCTTGCTTTTGTGCTTATATAATTTGATGCTTTCTATTTCCTCTCTCTACGATTAGGATATAAGTAATATTATTTCTATTTTGGAATTTATTAATGTTTTCTTCGTAGCCTATTGTATGGCCAATTTTCCTAACTGTAACACTTTCTCCTGGAAATAAGTTGCACTTTTTACTTTGGAGATACAAAATTTAATGGACATCACTATAAAAGGTACCTTAGGTTTTCTTATTATTTTTTTAGTAAGCAGACTTATTATGTTTTGTTTTTTGTTTTTGGTTCAAATGATCTATCTAAATAAAAAGGACATTTTCTAAAAGTTCCTTAGTGGGAATTCATATCTGTCTGTTTCTCTTTTTACGTAAAGTAATTGCTCTGTTGGTGCATATACATTAAGATGTTTTCCATATTATATATAACTATTGTTATCATTGAGAATAATATTTAGCATTATGAAGTCATTCTTTTATATCTCATTTGATTCTCTTTGGCCTAAATTTGATCTTCTTTTATATTAAGAATACAAACGCTGAAATTATTGCCCTGAGAAAATATTTAAACATTAAACCAAAAATATCCGCTGAACTCTTCTTAAAATCAAACAATAGTTTACCTTAACTAGTGAAAAAAAAAAAAAGTCTGCCTTGAGCATTACGCTCTTTTAGGATCTGTATGGAATCAAACCGACAACCAAAACTACAAAGTTTAGACAGAAACCTTAGGGGCAGTGAATTTATGTTAATAGGGGAAGAACAGCTCAGAAAAAGAGGGTGAGAATGGTTACCCAACCTGAGGAATGTAATCAATGTCACTAATGGCACATGTAGAACCTGATGAATTCGTGTGTTATGCTTTATATATTCTCAAAAAACAACAAAATAAATAAAATTGTATTTAAAAAAGAATACAAACACTAATATATATTATATTTGCCTGGTTTAAGTTTAGTCACCCTTTCATTTTATCATTTCTAAGTCAATTTGAACCTGGGGTTCTTTCTGATGGAATGTGAAGTTGGATTCATGATTTATCAGACAAATTATTTTTTAATTAAACATATGAATTAAAGTCATTGATAGAACCACAATATCTGGCCTAATTTCTGTCATTTTAAATTTTGTATTTATCATTGTTTCCCCACATTCTTATTGAAGGATAAATGACCAGAAAAAGGTTTTGATAATGCAAATTTTAACACTTTACTATGAATGGTTTTTATGTTATTTCTTGTGTAGTTTTCCAGTATGTTGTCCAGTATGCTCTTTTTTTCATATTGTATATATAAGTGTTTTTATATATAAGTTGAGGGTTTCAAATTTTTATTTTTTAGTGCTTACTTTGATAGCAACTGGTGGCGTAGTGGTTAAGTGCTGCAGCTGCTAACCAAAATGCTGGCAGTTCAAATCCACCAGGAACTCCTTACAAACCCTATGAGGCAGGTCTACTCTGTCCTATAGGGTCGCTATGAAGTCACAGTCCACTCGATGGCAACAGGTTTGGTTTCTTTGGTTTTATAATTACCTTATATTGATATATTTTGGTTTTATAATTACCTCATATTGATACATTTTTAAATATTGTAGCCCCTTCTTTAGATACTGGCTCTTGATTCCCTACCAAGAACAATGCTAAAATTATTTTTCCATTTCCCCCTTCTGTGCTTTTGTTCACACATCCACATAATTTATTCTCTAGCATTTTCTTAGTGTTGAACTTTTACTATAGTCTCAAGTATACTTATGTAGTCTTTACCATCATCTTGAATATTTTGGTTAATTACATTATTTAATGTCAGGGCAAAGAAAAAAGGGTAGTCATCAGTTTTATCCACATTTTAAAATATCAGTATTGTATATAAAATATTATTATTATTATTTTGCTTTCAGAACTCATGCCAAACATTCTAGATTCACTTTGTGGTGAGCTAAAGATTGCTCCCTAGTAGATATTTTGGAAGATCATAAGTAAAAAGTGTTCCCTGAGTTTGTTCATGTCCATAACTATTATTTAATGTTATTTAAACTTGAAGTGCATTTAGAAATACAAAATGTGACTCATATTTTCTTTCTTGATTATCTTAAGGTATTGCATAAGGTGAAATGTTGCTGTTAAGAAGGCTAGTACTGTTCTGATTTTTTTCCCCTTACAAGTGACTTGGGACTTTTGGCTAGATGCTCAAATATTCTTTTTTCAATTCTTATATTTAAAGTCTGGTATTGTTTAACAAAACAAAACAAAAAAAAGTTGCCCTCAAGTTGAATCTAACTCATAGCAATTTACAGGATGGAGTAGAACTGTCCCGTAGAGTTTCCAAGGAGCCGCTGGTGGATTCAAACTGCCAACCTTTTGATAAGTAGTTGTAGCTCTTAACCACTGTGCCATCAGGACTCCTATTTTTTGGCAAGATATGTAAAAATGTCAACTTCCCCACGTATACAATATTTCCACATAAGATTTTTTTCAAATATTTTTCTCATTAGGGAAGTGGCTGGAGTGGAGCAGTGTGCATAGCATTATGGTTTTCAGTCAGCTACTGTCTGAGGGTCTAGTCCTGCCCTGAGGCTGGCTTGAGAGTTGACTTTTTTTGACATTTTTAAAAGATTGTAAAAATAAACAAAGAAGATTATGTGGGGAAAAAAAAAGCCACGTGTGACCCACAAAGTCTAAAATGTTAACTACGTGGCTTAAAAAAAAACCCACCCATGATCTGGTATATCCAGCACTTTCATACATACTATTTTCTTTTCCTTTTTTCTGATTATCTTTTCTTTCTCCCCATACTGAAATTTATTATTTCTTGTTCTCCTTGTGATTGTAATTAAACAAATAATAATATATCAATTGTGTTTGGTCTTATTCCATATCCTGCTCTTTTCTAGTCATATTATTTTCACTTTTTTAAAAATTTTCTTTGTTATTGCATGCTAAATACACTGCCTATTTTTGAAGTTTCAATTAAAGTATTAGGTTAGATTTTTCAAACATTTCAGGTAATTTTATTCTTCTTTAGAACCTTGTTCATTTTATTTTCATCTTCTTCTTTTTTGTAATAATTGTATATGACATTTTCATGTCATCTCCCTTATTTGTATCCAATCTTAAAAGAGCTGAACTTGTCTGGCATATTAGGAACAGGTTTATTTTTGTCTGATTGGAATGGGCAGTGGTTGCTTTTAAAGTTTGACACCTTGAGGACTTGAGTCTTATGGCTTCTCTGAGAGCCATTTCTTTATCTTTCAATCTTAGTATACACTCTATTTTACTATTGTTACTAAGTCGTTTCTGGTATCAGTTTACTCTGCCCATCCCTCCCATCAGATCTTTTTCTCTACCGTTTCCTAGTGTTTCTAACTGCCCAGGTAAATTTGTATTCCGTACCTATTCTTCAGTGTACCTCATCTTTTTAGGAGCATATTTTTGCTAGTTTTTTTTTTTTTTTTTTCTTATCTGCAAGAACTTGTACAATTATAGTACCATTCAATCCTTTGGGTTCCTACTAAGTTTTTATGCCTTTACAATCAAATCGGAGCTACAAGTGATTCAGTATCCACAATCATGTGCACACTTTTTCACTCAGGTTTTCATTAAAGATGGGATTCGTCCTTTTTGGGAATGTGTATTTACTGGCTATTTTTAGTCACTAGAGTTAGTATCAGTTGTCACCTTTCATTTCCCACCACTCCACTGAATGTGGTTCTGTGATTGCTTTGATGTGATTGGTGACTGGCATCATGAGCCTACATTCTGGTGTTTTGCTGAAGACACAATTTTTTTTTTTCCATTTGTTATCTGTGATAGGCTGCATAATGGCTCCCTACAGATATCCCCATCCAAATCCCTGAAACCTGTGAATGAGTTACTTTAAATTATTATGGATTATTTGAATGGGCCTGATATAATCACAAAAGGTCCTTATAAGGAAAAGGCAATGTAACAACAGGAGCCAAGGCTGAAGTGATGCTGCCACAAGGAATGCAGCCACCAGAAGCTGGAAGAAGCATGGAATGACTTCTTCTCTACAGCCTCCAGAAGGAACCAGCACTGCTGACATCTTGACTTTAGCCCAATGAAACCGATACCTGACTTCCGCCTCTCAGTACTGAAAAAAAAAAAATTCATATTGTTTTAAGCCACCAATATTGTGGTAATCTGAACACACAGAGCAATAGAAAACTAATACGTTACTCTTGGTTAGCTTATATGATTTGTCGGGGTGGAAGGGAGGTATTTTGGTGGTTCACAAGTTAGGAATCTATAGGAAAGATACATCCAAGAAATCTCCATTTATTTTAGAAATGAAAAAAAAAAATCACTCTTTCTTCAATTATTTTCTTCTTTCTACTTGCATTTTTTTCCTATTCTGGAAATTTTTCTTTATTATTATCTATATTTTGGCTCTTTTACTTCTATTCTTAATATATCTTAGATTTCCATTTATATATCCTGCATCTTAGTATTTTCTTTCTGGATTCTCTTCCTAGTATGATGAAATATCTCTATCCAGGACAACGTTAATACCAAGAAAAACTGGAGTGGAGGCAGAAAAATAAATCCATTTGACAGCATCACAGAACTGTGAACACAAAGAGAACTCGAAGAACTAAGATCCTAGAGAGAAGGAAAGCCTCTGAACAGGATCTCATCTTAAAGTCTTAGGGACAGGCAGAGCTTGGAGAACATGTTTTTTTTTTTTTTTTCCTAATTGATAATGCTGGAGACTTGGGATTTGGAGGAACTCTAAGTGAAAGGGAAAACCTGGTGGTGTAGTGGTTAAGTGCTACAGCTGCCAACCAAACGGTCGGCAGTTCAAATCTACCAGGTGCTCCTTGGAAACTCTATAGGGCAGTTCTACTCTGCCCCCTAGGGTCACTATGAGTCGGAATCAACTCAACGGCACTGAGTTTTTTTCAGTCTTTTTTTTTTTTTTTTTTAAGTGGTAGAGAAAACACTTACGGGTACCTCTCAATTTGCACTTGCTTTCACTTTTTTTTTTTTTTTTCACATGTTCTCACCCTTACATAAGCACTGATAACAGCTGTTCGTCATGTTGCTGCTGTCTCTTCTTAAGGATCCGTCAACAGAAGTGGAGTGGCAAGTAAAAACCTTAATAATATTTCCTCCAATCTATCTCTAGCCATCATCTCCCACCACAGTTTGTACCTCTCTACATGCTCCCACCTGCTGCAGGTATCAGGGTTCAAGTCAGGTTTCATGCTGCAGAGGAGATTTGTATTTTTTATTGTTGTTGTTAATTCTTGAACTTCTTTTACTCTGTGTTTCTTGTTTTGAAAAACACATTTCCATTTCATACCTCCTGATCTTGCACATCATAGAAATTCCAAGCAGATTGTCACACATTTTGGAAAATGTAAGTGATAAATTAATGTTTGAGCTGATTTAGTTTATGTATATATACTCACTCCTTCAGTGTTGTCTAATTTTCTCTCTATCCCAGGTGAAAAGGCAAAATTATTCTCTAAATTATTTTTGACCTTCCAGGAGAACATTACCATAAAGACTGATAAAAATGGTAAGCAGAGAATTCAGGATAAAAGATTTAGACAAGATGGGAAGACATAGTAGAATCCTACTGAAACATCTCTGAGTTCCATTCTATTGCCTGCTATAAGCAGACAAATGTCATTAAAAGTGATCGTGTAAACAATACAGGAAAGGTCAGCACAGTTGGACTAAACCAAAAGCAAAGAAGTTTCCTGAATACAACCGAACATTTTGAAGGCTGGAGTAGCAGGCACAGGGGTTTGGGGATCATGGTTTCAGGGGACATCTAGGTCAACTGGCATAACAAAATGTATTAAGAAAATGTTCTGCATTCCATATTGGTGAGTGGCATCTGGGGTCTTGAATGCTAGCAAGTGGCCATCCAAGATGCATCAATTGGTATCTACCCACCTGGAGCAAAGGAGAATGAAGAACACCAAAGACATAAGGTAAGAGACAGAGAGGGCCACATAAACCAGAGACTACATCAACCTGAGATCTGAAGAACTAGATGGTGCCTGACGACCACTGATGACTGCCCTGACAGGGAACACAACAGAATCCCTGATGAAACAGGAGAACAGTGGGATGCAGATATCAAATTCTCATAAAAAGACCAGACTTAATAGTCTGACTGAGATTAGAGGGACCCCAGAGGTCATGTCCCCAGACCTTTTGTCAGCTCAAGAATGGAATCATTCCCAAAGCCAACTCTTCAGACAGGGATTGGACTGGACGATAAGACAAAAAATGATACTGGTGAGGAGTGAGCTTCTTGGCTCCAGTAGACACATGAGTCTATGTGGGCAGCTCCTGTCTGGTGGTGAGATGAGAAGGCAGAGCAGAATGGGAGCTGGTTGAATGGACACAGGAAATACAGGGTGGAGAGGAGTGTGCTCTCTCATTAGGGGGAGAGTGCCTAGGAGTACATAGCAAGGTGTGTATAAGTTTTTGTATGAGAGATTGACTTGATTTGTAAACTTTTACTTAAGGCACAATAAAAATAAATAAATAATGGTTGTGTAAAACCTTTAACAAAGAAAAATTAAGAAAATAAAATGCTTTTCTCTCTTTAAGCATACATTTACTCGAATGTAGCATATGGTGTGTTAAAATATTAGATTTTATTTTAGCAGCACAGTTTCAACAACATTTCTAACATGTGGTGATGCATTTTAATTCTTCATGCCAGTTTACAAGTATGTCAGCATCTGCTGTGTATAAACAGTATGATCAGCACCAGGTAAGTGTGTAGCTGTTTATTGTTCTCTGGAGAAATGCAGTTGTATAAAAAGAGTATATGGTGTTTTTAATATTGAAAAAAGAAATCAGTGATGATTCCACACTGTAGTATGCATGTATCTAAAAGTACGTCTGCAAAATATTTTCTGCCAAGAGAAAATGCGATCAGCTAATAATCTAGTGTTTCCTCATATGCAAACAGTGTGTACAGAAGATACTTATATTTACAATGCTAATTTTTGCTATAGATTTGGCTTCTTGGAATATATTTGTTTTCCTATGACTAGGGGACCTGAAGGAATTTCCTGAGGTCATCACATCTATTTTTCTGACATCAAGAAGCTCTGTAACAACCCAAACAAACCAATTAATCACACAGCCTGATCCTCATCTCATCATGTGGGAGGACTAGATGCCTCTAAAAAACAACCCCATTGATGATAGAACACCAAGAAGTCGTCAGCATTTCCCTACAGATCCACAGCTGCTGACCCAATTCTGCCATTGCACATACTCCATATTTGTTTGTGAATATTTTACTTCTACAGTGTCCTTCTAAAGCCATAGACATTTTTACTGCATCATTAGCACTTGAAATAGCAATGACCTTGGGAAAACTATTAAGTATGAAAGACAATGTGAGGACTCGTGTTGTGAATTAATGTTGTAGGCAGTCCTATAACCGCTGACCACTGAACACAACACCTCTCTGTAGTGCCAAGGACAGAAGTGACGGGGTATGTATGCCTACCCCCATTGTTTCACTACTGTTTATCTACATGGTGGATATAAAGTAGGGAAACAATGGGAGTACAAGACCTTGAATCTGGTAAACACAGCCCTACCTGCCTCAACTCGCTCCTCCCTCCTTGCCTTGACTGCCTTCCCATCTCCCTCAAACATGTAAGGAATTTCTTATAATAAAAAAAAAAAGGTGATGCAAAAATCCTGTCTTACACTCTTCTGTAATTAAATCAGTTTACATGTGGTTTCACACCCAAAATAAAAGGTTAAAAATGATAGGTTTTTAATAGCCTATTGCATTTGGATTTCTTGCCTTAAAATTTTGTGACATGAGCTTGCTGACCCTGCATTTATCCCCTGAGAAGGAGAGACTACACAGGCATTTCAAGTTTCTGAAATTTAATCATATTAGGGTTCAAATCCCTCCATGGTTTAATGTTTAAGAAATCTGAAGTAGAAAGAGAAGGGAGAATTGAGACTTTCTCTAGCTGATTGCCATAACCTTTTCCCTACTTTGTGAGATAACACCTCAGGCAAGCCTGGAGATAAAATTTTATCTTCATCCTAGAGACTTTTGTCTCCATGTCTTGTCCTGCATGAAGCTGCCTTTTTCTTGTCTTTCTTCAACTTTCTTATTTTTAATTATTTTTGCCTGTTTAAAGCTATTTGCATAGATAGCTCTATAACAATTCTATAGGTACTTTGACAATGTATCTGAGAAGGTAAAATAAAGCAAAGACTTTAGGAGAAAAAAATTTTTGCTAAGAACATAATTTTAGAGTACGTAACTTGATCTTTGCAAACCACAATGTAAGCAACTCAAATAAAGAAATTGTCAACATGTTGCTCAAAAGAAGAGAGTGGGAGATAATTTTGGTAGGGATTTGTGACTAAACAATTTAGTCACTAAGAAAGGTGACTGAAATTTACCATTGTCTCGAGCAGTCTTTTTCCCATTCCTCCTACCTGAGGTAACCATTTCCCTTTGGGTGTCTTTTGAAGCTTTAAGTAGAGAGGAGGATTTCTAGGTAGAGGAAATCAGCATATAAATAAAAAGAGTTAAAATGGAACCATGTTTGTCTTCTGGGAGTGATGGAAAACAATTACTTCCACCAATATAAAAGTCTATTTCACACATATTATCTACACTACTAGGAGGGAAAGAAATCATGAAGAGAAAAAGAACAAATCAATACTGGGAACACAGCAATACTTAGCCATCATTTCATGAAAGGTTAAACTTTCCCTAACCTCTGTATTCACTATTACATTTTATAAGCTTATGTACATACCTGCATATATATACATGCATATATGCATATATGAATATGCACACACACACAGCATGCACAACCTCATCGGTGAAATAATATGGGTGACACAAAACCATTATAAAATAGTGTTATGGATTGAATGGTGTTCCCCCAAAATGTGTATCAACTTGGCTAGGCCATGATTCCCAGTATTGTGTGGTTGTCCTCCATTTTGTGATCTGATGTAATTATCCCACATGTTGCAAATCCTAACCTCTATGACATAAATGAGGCAGGATTAAAGGCAGTTATGCTAGTGAGACAGGACACAATCTACAGGATTAGATTGTATCTTGACTCAATCTCTTTAGAAATATAAAAGAAAGAAGAGAGCAGACAGGTGAGATCTCCTACCACCAAGAAAAAAAAGCCAGAAAAAGAGCATATCCTTTGGATCCAGGGTCTACGTGCTGAGAAGTTCCTAGGCCAGGGGATGATTGATGACAAAGACCTTCCCACAGAGCCTGCACAGAGAGAAAGCTTTCCCCTGAAGCTGGCATCTGAATTCAGATTTCTAGCTTCCGACAGTGAGGGAATAAATTTCTGTTTATTAAAACCATTCACTTGTGCTATTTCTGTTATAACAGCACTAGATAACTAAGACAGATAGTTTCCATTCCTATTAACAGTTGCGATTTCAATGGACAAGAGGGAATAGACGCACAAATAATTACACAATAATATAAGAATGCATATTAGAGATATTGATGTTGATATTCCTGTATAATTTGTGAGCTGAAGAACATATGAATTTGCAGATAAAAGATATTATGAATAACAGATAAAACAATTGAAAAAAGACTCAGACTTGCACATGTAATGAAGAACATTTGTATGGTTTACTTTCAAGTGCCAAGTATACTTTTTTTAGATTGTCCCAGTAAAAATATTACTAAGAGTACAAATATTAGATTTTACCCTGACTCCTCTTTGCAAATTTACGTCTTTTAAAGTTGCTTACAAAATCCAGAAAACAATAAAAAACAGGCTTATTTTTGTTGGTTTTTGTTTTTGCTTTTGCATTTTGAAAGGAAAGCTGTTCCTCTGTCATTAGAGCTCAAAAGATGGGTCCTACTTTGGCCTTTTCTAGATTTGGCTAAATTAATATTTCTTAACAGTTCAAGGGAAAGAATTTATATAGAGTCTCTTTTATTTTAGCTTTTTTTTCTTTGTATTTCACAGAGTCTAATTTTATTGCTCTAGATGATTCATTTTAGGAAATCATTTCAATTTCTCTAAGGTTCTCCAAGTTTCCAGTGACTCACTATTTATATGCGGTAAAGGAGATGTGCTTTGCTGCTAGACATATCTACTTCCTTCCAAATATCATGGTTTAAATAGATATTCTGAAATTTTGCCGGTTTCTGTATTTTTCCACATATTATCATGGGGGAAAGGGGACCAATCAGTGACCATAATCTACTTTTGACATGTTGCTTTTGCATGGATTGTTCTTCCCCCGTATTGGCATAGTTCACTCTCTTCTACTCTTTTCTGCTCAAATTCCCATTATCAGAGCATTCCCTATCAACTTGGTATGAAAACTACCCCTGTAACGATCTATATATTTACCCTGCTTTATTTTCCTCTATAAGAATTTTTATCAGGAAAAAATCATCACTTTCTGACATATTTATACATATTTGTTAATCTGTGTTTTTACTTTCCTTCCATTTCCCCACCCTCATACACACACACTTCAAAAGAGAAGACCTTGTTTTATTCATTGTTATATCCTCAATGTCTATAAAAATCTCTGACGCATAGCAGGATACACACACACACACACTCACACACACGCTCCCCAGGTGTTGCAAATTGTTTGCATTCCACTACTAGGTTCAAACCCACCTAGTGGTGCCAAGGAGGAAAGGCTTGCCTCCATAAAGATTGCAGCCAAGAAAACCCTGTGGAACAGTTCTACTGTGCAACACATGGGGTCACCATGAGTTAGAACCAACTCTATGACAACAGATACATATGTATCAGTGGTGAAGTCAAGAGCTGTTTGGTCCTTGATAAAGAAAAAAACATAGTGTGTGTGTATATATATATAAAAAAAACAGTTAACATTGAGTAGATTTTGAATCATGACAACCCTATGTGTGTCAGTATAGAGCTGCACATAGGGTTTTCAGTGGCTGTGACCTTTTGGAAGTAGATTGGCAGGCCTTTCTTTCCTTTTTTTTTAAGGTGCCTTTGGGTGAAGTCAAACCACCAACCTTTTGATTAGTAGCTGAATACTTAAACTTTTGTACCACCCAGGAATGATATACACCAATACTTGTTGCCATCAAGTGGATCCCAACTCACATTGATCCCATGAGTAAAAATGTGCTCTGTAGAGTTTTCAATAACTGGTTTTTTTAAAAGTAGATCATCAGGCTTTTATTCCATGTTGCCTCTATCCGGACAAAAAACTCCAACTTTTTGGGGGTTAGCAATTTAACTGTTTTCATCACCCAGGGACTCCTATTTCTATATATTTATTCAGTCTAGGCCCTCTAATAGAGATGGCATGCCTAAAAACCTTTCCATAGGTTTTCTCCCATCCTTTTGGATTTCAGGACCTAGGAATCCTCTGAGCCCTCATGTCCTGCTCGCTGTTTGGAAATGTGTCTTTTATTTATATATATATACACACACATATATGTATATGTATATAATGCATATATATATAATGTATACGTGTGTGTACATATATATATATGCAAACACAGATGAAAGATTCCGAACAATTAGGAGAAAGCAAAAGCAAAGAAAACCTGGACCCAGAAAAAGAGGAAAACATTATTAGGTTTAATTAAAATTAAAATTTGTGTTCCAGTCTCCAGTGTTAATATAATCTATTTTCCAGGCTGTGCAGAGAATACATGTTTATATACTTATCTGCTTAAATTCCTCAATGACTCCCATTGGCCTCTGTAAAATCCACATTTGTAATTCCTTGCAGGGATTTCTCTGCCCTTGTTTACTAAAAAAAAAAAAATCTATGCTCCACTCAAACAAAAAAGTCTTACATTAAGTTCTGTACCATGTTGGCTGTGAAGTTGCCTTTCCCTCTACTTGGAACTTTCAAAATGGTTAAAAGGACATGGTACAATCCCACACATCAATTGATGAAGACTTACACTAACGCAGAGACTGTGGGAATGAAATGTTGTTGTTGTTAGGTGCCATTGAGTTGCTTCCAACTCATAGTGACCCTATGTACAACAAAAGAAAACACTGCCCGGTCCTGCGCCATCCTCACAACCATTGTTATGCTTAAGCCCATCGTATCAGCCATTTTGTCAATCCATCTCATTAAGGGTCTTCCTCTTTTTCACTGACCTGTATTTTACCAAGCATGATGTCCTTCTCCAGGGCCTAATCCCGCCTGACTACATGTCCAAAATATGTGAGAGGTAGTCTCACCATCCTTGCTTCTAAGGAGCATTCTGGTTGTACTTCTTTCAAGACAGATTTGTTCCTTCTTTTGGCAGCCCTTGGTATATTCAATATTCTTCGCCAACACCACAATTCAAAGGTGTCAATTCTTCTGTCTTCCTTATTCATTATCCAGCTTTCACATGCATAGGAGGCGATTGAAAACACCATGGCTTAGGTCAGGCTCACCTTTGTCTTAAAGGTGACATCTTTGCTTTTCAACACTTTAAAGAGGTCTTTTGCAGCACATTTGCCCAGTGCAATGCATCTTTTGATTTCTTGAATGCTGATTCCAAGGGTGTCGATTGTAAATCAAAGTAAAATGAAATGCTTGACAGCTTCAATCTTTTCTCTGTTTAATATGATGTTGCTTATCGGTCCAGTTGTGAGGATTTTTGTTTTCTTTATGTTGAAGTGTAATCCATACTGAAGGCTGTGGTCTTTGATCTTCATCAGCAAGCAAGGTTGTGTCATATGCATAACACAGGTTGTTAATGAGTCTTCCTCCAAACCTGATGCCCCTTTCTTCTCCATATAGTCCAGCTTCTTGAATTATTTGCTCAGCATACAGATTGAATAGGTATGGTGAAAAGATACAACCCTGATGCATACCTTTTTGAGTTTAAATCACGTAGTATTCCCTTGTTCTGTTCAAACGGCTGCCTCTTGATCTACGTACAGGCTCCTCATGAGCACAGTTAAGTGTTCTAGAATTCCTATTCTTCACAATATTATCCATAATTTGTTATGATCCAAACAGTCGAATGCCTTCCAAATTTCTTGGCATACATGAGCGAGTACTTCCAGAGCAGCATCCATTTGTTGAAACATCTCAGTTGGTATTCTGTCAATTCCTGGAACCTTGTTTTTTGGCAATGCTTTCAGTGCAGCTTGGACTTCTTCCGTTGGGTACCATTGGATCCTGCTTATATGGTACCTCCTGAAATGGCTGAACATTGACCAATTCTTTTTGTTATAGCGACTCTGTGTATTCCTTCCATCTTCTTTTGATGCTTCCTGCATTGTTTAATATTTTCCCCATAGACTCCTTCACAATTACAACTCGAGGCTTGAATTTTTTCTTCAGTTCTTTCAGCTTGAGAAATGCAGAGCCTGTTCTTCCTTTTTGCTTTTCCATCTCCAGGTCTTTGTACATGTTATTATGACACTTTATTTTGTTTTCTGGAGCCACTGTTTGAAATCTACCATTCAACTCTTTTACTTCATCATTTTTTTCTTTCACTTTAGCTACTCACTGTTCAAGAGTAAGTTTCAGGGTCTCTTCTGACATCCATTTAGATCTTTTCTTTCTCTCCTGACTTTTTAATGACATCTTGCTTTCTTCATGTATGATGTCCTTGATGTCATTCTACAACTCATCTGGTCTTCAGTCATTAGCGTTTAATGTGTCAGAGCTTTTTTTGAGATGGTCTCTAAATTCAGGTGGGATATGCTCAAGGTCATACTTTGGCTCTCCTGGACTTGTCCTAATTTTCTTCAGTTTCAACTTAAATTTGCATATGAGCAATTGATGGTCTGTTCCACAGTTGGCCCCTGGTCTCGTTCTGACTGATGATATTGAGCATTTCCATCATTTCTTCCCACAGATGTAGTCTATTTGATTCCTATATTCCATCTGGCAAGGTCCACATGTATAGTCACCATTTATCTTGGTGAAAAAAGATATTTGCAAAGAAGAAGTCGTTGGTCTTGCAAAATTCTCTCATGTGATCTCCAGCGCGTTTCTATCACCAAGACCATATTTTCCAACTACTGATCCTCCTTCTTTGTTTCCAACTTTTGCACTCCAATCACCAGTAATTATCAATGCATCCCAATTGTATGTTCAGTCAATTTCAGACTACAGAAGTTGGTAAAAATCTTCAATTTCTTCATCTTTGGCCTTAGTGGTTCTGTGGAAATTTGAATAATAGTTGTATTAACTGGTCTTCCTTGTAGGTGTATGGGTATTATTGTATTACTGACAGTGTTGTACTTCAGGATAGATCTCAGATTCTTCTTTTTGATGATGAATGTAATTCCATTCCTCTTCAAGTTGTCATTCTCAGCTTAGTAGACCATATGATTGTCTGATTCAAAATGGCCAATACCAGTCCATTTCAGCTTACTAATGCCTAGGATATCAATGTTTATGCATTCCATCCATTTTTGATGACTTCCAATTTTCCTAGAATCATACTTTGTACATTCCAGGTTGTGATTTTTAATGGATGTTTGCAGCTGTTTATTCTCATTTTGAGTCGTGCCACATCAGCACATGAAGGCCCCAAAAGCTTCACTCCACCCACGTCATTAAGATTGACTCTATTTGAGGAGCCAGCTCTTCTCCAGTTGTCTTTTGAGTGCCTTCTTACCTGAGAGGCTCATCTTCTGGCACTATTCAAACAATGTTCTGCTGCTGTTCATAAGGTTTTCACTGGCTAAATCTTTTCAGAAGTAGACTGCGGGTCCTTCTTCCTAGTCTGCCTTAGTCTGGAAGCTCAGCTGAAACCTGTCTACCATGGGTGACTTTGCTGGTATTTGAATACCAGTGGCATAGCTTCCAGCATCACAGCAACACACAAACACCCACAGTATGACAAACTGACAGACATGTGGGTGTGGGAATGGAAAGAATGGAATAAATTTGAGCTTTTCAAAGCTATGAACTGTTTTGCAGCACGGATTTCAGCAGAATAGTTGTATATAAGCACATTATTGCCCTTGGCCCTATATTACCCAACATTTTTCAGTGAGAAAGGACAAATATTTCAAAGACACGTAATACTTTTAAAATAGAGGTGACAAATGCAGGCAATTTTTCTTCGTCCCCTTGTGCACAGCAGTGTAAATAGCATTTGGGGTAATCAAATCAGGAAACATAGCCTTAAAGCAATTTCCTCAGATTTGGGTTTATGGTCATGATGACAGCATATATTCCTGAATTCAAAAATGTGTTCCTGCATGATGCAGGATCTCCTGCCTAGTTAGCTGAATTGTGGTTATCATATTAGTGATCTGCTGCTGGCTGGGAAACCGAAGATGGAGGCAGCACAGCCTGAAGAGAGGCCTTACAAAAGTTGACATGGTGATAACTACAATAAATGAACTGAAATAAAAAATGATATATTTTGCTTAAATGGAGTAGTATTACATATTTTATGTGAAACTATGACTCTAGCTAGCCATTTTTGGTGATTGCATGTACAAACAGAGATGTTAAAAGAGCACGTTTTATTTCTGTTTACAAGATTAAAGGAGGGTAACTGGAAGGGAATGATAGTGCCCGATTTTGCAGGAGCTTAGGCCTTTTTTTTTTATTATTATTAACTTCTATTGAGCTTCAAGTGAATGTTTACAAATCAAGTCAAACTGCCACATATAAGTTTATATACACTTTACTCCGTACTCCCACTTGCTCTCCCCCTAATGAGTCAGCCCTTCCAGTCTCTCCTTTCCTGACAATTTTGCCAGCTTCCAACTCTCTCTATCCTCCAATCTCCCCTCCAGACAGGAGATGCCAACACAGTCTCAAGTGTCCACCTGATACAAATAGCTCACTCTTCATCAGCATCTCTCTCCTACTCACTGTCCTGTCCCTTTCATGTCTGATGAGTTGTCTTCGGGAATGGTTCCTGTCCTGGGCCAACAGAAGGTTTGGGGACCATGACTGCCAGGATTCCTCTAGTCTCAGTCAGACCATTAATCATGGCCTTTTTGTGAGAATTTGGGGTCTGCATCCCACTGATCTCCTGCTCCCTCAGGGGTTCTCTGTTGTGCTCCCTGTCAGGGCAATCATCGGTTGTGGCCGGGCACCATCTAGTTCTTCTGGTCTCAGGATGATGTAGGTCTCTGGTTCATGTGGCCCTTTCTGTGTCTTCGGCTCTCAGTTATCATGTGACCTTGGTGTTCTTCATTCTCCTTTGATCCAGGTGGGTTGAGACCAATTGATGCATCTTAGATGGCCGCTTGTTAGCATTTAAGATCCCAGACGCCACATTTCAAAGTGGGATGCAGAATGTTTTCATAATAGAATTATTTTGCCCACTGACTTAGAAGTCCCCTTAAACCATGGTCCCCAAACCCCTGCCCTTGCTCCGCTGACCTTTGAAGCATTCATTTTATCCTGGAAACTTCTTTGCTTTTGGTCCAGTCCAGCTGAGCTGACATTCCACGTATTGAGTATTGTCCTTCCCTTCACCTAAAGTAGTTCTTATCTACTAACTGATCGGTAAAAAACCCTCGCCCACCCTCCCTCCCTCCCCCCTCCCCGTAACCACAAAAGTATGTGTTCTTCTCAGTTTATACTATTTCTCAAGATCTTATAATAGTGGTCTTATACAATATTTGTCCTTTTGCCTCTGACCAATTTCACTCAGCATAATGCCTTCCAGGTTCCTCCATGTTATGAAATGTTTCACAGATTCCTCGCTGTTCTTTATTGATGCGTAGTATTCCATTGTGTGAATATACCATGACTTATTTATCCATTCAGCCATTGATGGACACCTTGGTTGCTTCCAGCTTTTTGCTATTATAAACAGAGCTGCATTAAACATGAGTGTGCATATATCTGTTTGTGTGAAGGCTCTTGTTTCTCTAGGGTATATTCCTA
Organism: Elephas maximus indicus; assembly: GCF_024166365.1. Lineage (NCBI taxonomy): Eukaryota > Metazoa > Chordata > Mammalia > Proboscidea > Elephantidae > Elephas > Elephas maximus. The sequence goes on from NC_064842.1 coordinate 60,802,740, forward strand.
GGAGTGGGATTTCTGGGTTGTATGGTAATTTTTTTTTTTATGGTAATTCTATTTCTAACTGTTTAAGATAACGTCAGATAGATTTCCAAAGTGGTTGTACCATTTTACATTCCCACCAGCAGTGTATAAGAGTTCCAATCTCTCCGTAGCCTCTCCAACATTTATTATTTTGTGTTTTTTGGATTAATGCCAGCCTTGTTGGAGTGAGATGGAATCTCATCGTAGTATGAATTTGCATTTCTCTAATGGCTAAAGATCGAGAGCATTTTCTCATGTATCTGTTAGCTGCCTGAACATCTTTAGTGAAGTGCATGTTCATATCCTTTGTCCACCTCTTGATTGGGTTGTTTGTCTTTTTGTCGTTGAGTTTTGACAGGATCATGTAGATTTTAGAGGTCAGGCGCTGGTCGGAGATGTCATAGCTGAAAATTCTTTCCCAATCTGTAGGTGATCTTTTTACTCTTTTGGTGAAGTCTTTAGATGAGCACAGGTGTTTGATTTTTAGGAGCTGCCAGTTATCTGGTTTCTCTTCGTCATTTTTGGTAATGTTTTGCATTCTGTTTATGCCTTGTATTAGGGCTCCTAACGTTGTCCCTATTTTTTCTTCCATGATCTTTATCATTTTAGTCTTTATGTTTAGGTCTTTGATCCACTTGGAGTTAGTTTTTGTGCATGGTGTGAGGTATGGGTCCTGTTTCATTTTTTGCAAATGGATATCCAGTTATGCCAGTACCATTTGTTAAATATACTGTCTTCCCCATTTAGCAGACTTTGAGAGTTTGTAAAATATCAGCTGCTCATATGTGGATGGATTTATGTCTGGATTCTCAGTTCTGTTCCATTGGTCTATGTATCCGTTGTTGTACCAGTACCAGGCTGTTTTGACTACTGGAACAGTATAATATATTCTAATATCAGGCAGTGTGAGGCCTGCCACTTTCTTCTTCTTTTTCAGTAATGCTTTGCTTATCCGAGGCTTCTTTCTCTTCCATATGAAGTTGCTGATTTGTTTCTCTATCACCTTAAAAAATGACATTGGAATTTTAATCGGAAGTGCATTGTATGTATAGATGGCTTTTGGTAGAATAGACATTTTTACTATGTTAAGTCTTCCTATCCATGAGCAAGGTATGTTTTTCCACTTAACTATGTCCTTTTTAATTTCTTGTAGTAGTGCTTTGTAGTTTTCTTTGTATAGGTCTTTTACATCTTTGATAAGATTTATTCCTAAGTATTTCATCTTCTTGGGGGCTACTGTGAATGGTATTGATTTTGTGATTTCCTCTTCGATGTTCTTTTTGTTGATGTAGAGGAATCCCAGTGATTTTTGTATGTTTATCTTATAACCTGAGACTCTGCCAAACTCTTCTATTAGTTTCAGTAGTTTTCTGGAGGATTCCTTAGGGTTTTCTGTGTATAAGATCATGTCATCAACAAATAGAGATAATTTTACTTCCTCCTTGCCAATCCGGATGCCCTTTATTTCTTTGTCTAGCCTAATTGCTCTGGCTAGGACCTCTAGTACAATGTTGAATAAGAGCGGTGATAAAGGGCATCCTTGTCTGTTTCCCGTTCTCAAGGGAAATGCTTTCAGGCTCTCTCCATTTAGAGTGATGTTGGCTGTTGGCTTTGTATAAAAAAATGCCCTTTATTATGTTGAGGAATTTTCCTTCAATTCCTATTTTGGTGAGAGTTTTTATCATAAATGGGTGTTCGACTTTTTCAAAAGCCCTTTCTGCATCAGTTGACAAGATCATGTGGTTTTTGTCTTTTGTTTTATTCATATGGTGGATTACATTAATGATTTTTCTAATATTAATCCAACCTTGCATACCTGGTATAAATCCTACTTGGTCATGATGGATTAATTTTTTGATATGTTGTTGAATTCTATTGGCTAGAATTTTGTTGAGGATTTTTGCATCTATGTTCCTGAGGGATATAGGTCTAAAATTTTCTTTTTTTGTGATGTCTTTACCTGGTTTTGGTATCAGGGAGATGGTGGCTTCATAGAATGAGTTAGGTAGTATTCCGTCATTTTCTATGCTTTGGAATACCTTTAGTAGTACTGGTGTTAACTCTTCTCTGAAAGTTTGATAGAACTCTGCAGTAAAGCCATCCGGACCAGGGCTTTTTTTTTGTTGGGAGTTTTTTGATTACCGTTTCAATCTCTTTTTTGTTATGGGTCTATTTAGTTGTTCTACTTCTGAATGTGTTAGTTTAGGTAGGTAGTGTTTTTCTAGGAATTCATCCATTTCTTCTAGGTTTTCAAATTTGTTAGAGTACAATTTTTTGTAATAATCTGATATGATTCTTTTAATTTCAGTTGGGTCTGTTGTGATGTGGCCCATCTTGTTTCTTATTCGGGTTATTTGTTTCCTATATTTCTTTAGTCAGTCTAGCCAATGGTTTACCAATTTTGTTAATTTTTTCAAAGAACCATCTTTTGGCTTTGTTAATTCTTTCAATCGTTTTTCTGTTCTCTAATTCATTTAGTTCAGCTCTAATTTTTATTATTTGTTTTCTTCTGGTGCCTGATGGAGTCTTTTGTTGCTCACTTTCTATTTGTTCAAGTTGTATGGACAGTTCTCTGATTTTGGCTCTTTCTTCTTTTTGTATGTGTGCACTTATTGATATAAATTACCTCTGAGCACTGCTTTTGCTGTGTCCCAGAGGTTTTGATAGGAAGTATTTTCATTCTCGTTGCATTCTATGAATTTCCTTATTCCCTCCTTAATGTCTTCTATAACCCAGTCTTTTTTTCAGCAGGGTATTGTTTAGTTTCCAAGTATTTGATTTCTTTTCCCTAATTTTTCTGTTATTGATTTCCACTTTTATGGCCTTGTGGTCTGAGAAGATGCTTTGTAATATTTCGATGTTTTGGATTCTGCAAAGGTTTGTCTTATGACCTAATATGTGGTCTCTTCTAGAGAATGTTCCATGTGCACTAGAAAAAAAGCATACTTTGCAGCAGTTGGGTGGAGAGTTCTGTATAAGTCAATGAGGTCAAGTTGGTTAATTGTTGTAATTAGGTCTTCCGTGTCTCTATTGAGCTTTTTACTGGATGTCCTGTCCTTCTCCGAAAGTGGTGTGTTGAAGTCTCCTACTATAATTGTGGAGGTGTCTATCTCACTTTTTAGTTCTGTTAAAATTTGATTTATGTGTCTTGCAGCCCTGTCATTGGGTGCATAAATATTTAATATGGTTATATCTTCCTGGTCGATTGTCCCTTTAATCATTATGTAGTGTCCTTCTTTATCCTTTGTGGTGGATTTAAGTTTAAAGTCTATTTTGTCAGAAATTAATATTGCTACTCCTCTTCTTTTTTGCTGATTGCTTGCTTGATATATTTTTTTCCATTCTTTGAGTTTTAGTTCGTTTGTGTCTCTAAGTCTACGATGTGTCTCTAGTAGGCAGCATATAGACGGATCGTGTTTCTTTACCCAGTCTGAGACTCTCTGTCTTTATTGGTGCGTTTAGTCCATTTACATTCAGCATAATTATACATAAGTAAGTGTTTCGTGTTGTCATTTTGATGCCTTTTTATGTGTGTTGTTGACAATTTCAGTTTTCCACTTACTTTTTTGTGCTGAGACATTTTTCTTTGTAAATTGTGTGATCCTCATTTTTGTAGTATTTGACTTTATGTTTGCTGAGTCTTTACATTTTTCTTGGTTTTTATGTTGAGTTATGGAGTTGTTATACCTCTTTGTGGTTACCTTAGTATTTACCCCTATTTTTCTAAGTAAAAACCTAACTTGTATTGTCTTATATTGCCTTGTATCCCTCTCCATATGGCAATTCTGTGCCACCTGTATTTAGTCCCTCTTTTTGATTATTGTGATCTTTTACATATTGACTTCAATGATTCCCTGTTTTGAACATTTTTTTTTTTTAATTAATCTTAATTTGTTTTTGTGATTTCCCTATTTCAGTTGATATCAGGATGTTCTGTTCTGTGACCTTGTGCTGTGCTGGTATCTGATATTATTGGTTTTCTGACCAAACAATTTCCTTTATTATTTCTTGTAGCTTTGGTTTGGTTTTTGCAAATTCTCTAAGCTTGTGTTTATCTGTAAATGTTTTAATTTCGCCTTCATATTTTAGAGAGAGTTTTGCTGGGTATATGACCCTTGGTTAGCAGTTTTTCTCCTTCAGTGCTCTGTATATGTCATCCCATTGCCTTCTTGCCTGCATGGTTTCTGCTGAGTAGTCTGAACTTATTCTTATTGATTCTCCCTTGTAGGAGACCTTTCTTTTCTCCCTGGCTGCTTTTAAAATTTTCTCTTTATCTTTGGCTTTGGCAAGTTTGATGATAATATGTCTTGGTGTTTTTCTTTTTGGATCAATCTTAAATGGGGTTCGATGAGCATCTTGGATAGATATCCTTTCGTCTTTCATGATGTCAGGGAAGTTTTCTGTCAGCAGATCTTCAACTATTCTCTCTGTGTTTTCTGTTCTCCCTCCCTTTTCTGGGACTCCAAACACACGCAAGTTATCCTTCTTGATAGAGTCCCACATGATTCTTAGGGTTTCTTCATTTTTTAAAATTCTTTTATCTGATTTTTTTTCCAGCTATGTTGGTGTTAATTCCCTGGTCCTCCAGATTTCCCAGTCTGCATTCTAATTGCTTGAATCTGCTTCTCTGACTTCCTATTGCATTGTCTAATTCTATAATTTTATTGTTAATCTTTTGGATTTCTGCATGCTGTCTTTCTATGGATTCTTGCAACTTATTAATTTTTCCACTATGTTCTTGAATAATCTTTTTGAGTTCTTCAACTGTTTTATCAGTGTGTTCCTTGACTTTTTCTGCAGTTTGCCTTATTTCGTTTCTGAGGTCATCCCTGATGTCTTGAAGCATTCTGTAAATTAGTTTTTTATATTGTGTATCTGATAATTCCAGGATTGTATCTTCATTTGGGAAAGATTTTGATTCTTTTGTTTGGGGGGGTTGTAGATGTTGTCATGGTCTGCTTCTTTATGTGGTTTGATATCGACTGCTGTCTCCGAGCCATCACTAAGATATTGTAGTGATTTATTCTATATTTGCTAACTGAGTCTTACCTTGTTTTGTTTTCTTTCAGTGTACGTGGATGGGCTACTAGATTGTGCTGTCTTGATTGTTGTAGCCCTTGACTTACTTATGACCTATTACCAGCTGGTTTGGGCTGTTACCAGATATATATGCCTGAGACCATTCACTATTCTTGAGCAGAATCTGATTTTGGGTCATCAAGTGTGTGATGCACCCCAACACCTATCCACCTTGAGAAGTAGTGGTGATAGTTGTGTGCACCAGATTCTAGTAGCAGCTGGGGTTCTTACTCCGGGGGGCAGGATGCTGACAGGCTTCCCCCAAGTGTCAGTGAGGTAGGTGTGTCTCTATTCCTAAAGCACCTTGGTGGGAGGGCTCTGCAGCTGTACCTTAGGCCCCCAATGCAAGTACCTCTATAGATTGGTAGGTGTCACCCTCCTTAGACCCCTCAGGCAGGAGACTAGGTGGTCTGGGGGGAGCTTCAGCCCTCAGTTCCCAGTTGTGGGTCAGTGAGGGCTCTGTTGAATACGCAGAGATATCAGAACTGGCAAACTTGTTTTTCCAGTAAATCCACTAAAAAAAAAATGCAGTCAGATCCCTATCAGAAATTCATTTGCATTATAATAGCCACCGTGTTCCCTGTAGGGATGAAAGCCTGGAGATATGGATCACATATGCTTGGCTGGAGCTGGTTCTGTGTTTTTAGTCCAATTAGGGAAGGATTTTTGGTCCCTGGGTTTTTTGTGGTTGCTTCACTCAGGCGGGAAGAATGGGTTAGGAAAAGACCTAAAAAAAGGGGAAAAAAAAGCCAGTGGAGCACTTCTCCCTCTGGCTCAGGAAATTCCAATGTTAATGAAGCCGCCTGGGAAGGAGAGGGGAGGGTTCAGAAAAACAGGAGAGAGTAGCACCCCGGAATATAGACAAAGTTACTTATCTTGCTTGGGATGACTATTTTATCTGTGATTCCCAAGAGGCGTGTTGCCTATGTGTGCTGGCTGGGTAGAGATTGCCCCCGAGGATCAGGCCGGCAGAAGCCACAGTCAGTTCCTCCGCTGCCAATCCAAAGCCCAGTGTCAAGGTTCCCTGGCTGGGATGCTGCACTCCCGGCTCCAAAACCAGTCGCTGCCTCCTAGGGAGTTTTCCCCCAGCCAGCCGTGTCGCCTCGCCTCGCCGTCTGCGTGGACCGGCTGGGCCCCCTCCCGAGGTCAGTTCAGGGGGGTAGGGCTGCGCCCCGTGTTTCACCGTCACTGGATGCCCTGCTCAGCTCCCCTGCGCCCAGACCAAAACACCGTGCGAAGGTTCCCCCGCTGGAACGCTGCACTCCTGGCTCCAAAACCAGTCGCTGCCTCCCGGCGACTTCTCCTCCTGGCAGCCGCGTGGCCGCGCCACCCGCGCTGACCAGCTGGGCTCCCTCCCAAGGTCAGTTCAGGGGGGTAGGGCTGCGCCCCGTGTTTGCGCCCTCACAGGATGTTGTGTTCAGCTCCCCTGCACCCAGTCCTAAGCCAGCCACCAAGGTTACCTGACTGGGACGCTGGCTCCAGGCTCCGAAAACAGTCTCTGCTTCCCCATAGTTGTTCGTTCTCCGTCTCTGTCACTCAGGTCAGCTCTTTAAATATGTGTTTGTTGTTCAGGGTTCGTAGATTGACATGTATGTGATCGATTCACTTGTTTTTCCGAGTCTTTGTTGCAAGAGGGATCTGAGGTAGCGTCTACCTAGTCAGCCATCTTGGCCCCTTCCCCCTTAGGCCGTTTTTTGAGGTTAGGTAAATACTTAAGACCAGACCACTGTTTACGATATTTTATTCACAGATACTCAGGCTCAAGATGCAGCACATTTCAAGAGTAAGTTCCCCCAGGAAGTTTTTACTTTGTTTTCTTGCCAAACTAAAGATGGCCATGCTCTAATTCCAAATGTGCAGAGATTTTAAAAGTGCATGGTTTTCAGCACCGCATTGAAAGAGAGCGTGATGCAGCAGAATCCAGTACAGTTCTATTTTCACAGTACTCAGAGCTCACCTTCAATTAAACCAGTACAATTTATTGAAAAATCAGTTCACATTTGCATGTTTCTAAGTGCATATTTCTAATCTGGTTTGCTTTATGTAGAAGAAAACTTACTCTTATTCACATTAGAAAAGGAGGCTATTCTAAGAATGTAATGGGGATATCTCATAATTAAAGTGCAAAAGCACAGTTGGGCCTCATGGGAATTAAAGTCATTACCTCTATCTCTCTTCTTCTCCCTGGGGCCACATGGGCTAGATGCTTTAGTTCTCTGCACTGTTTTTTTCATCCTCTCCTCACTCATCTGCCTTCACATCACTAGTCATAAAAAAACCTGTCCCTAAATGGCAGCCTTAGCTTCTGGTCAACCTACTCTTCCCTCTCCTTGCAGTTGAACATCAAAGTTTCTACATTGCAAATTTAAATTTTCATTTCAGATAATTCTTTTGGTCCCACTACTGGTTTAAGCAGCTCTGGGAAGAGTTGAACATCATATGAAATGCAGGGCAGTCCATTCCAGTCTCTGATAGGGCAAGGGCTAGCTTAGAGGCATATATAGAAAGTACATGCTGGGGATTTCTAGTATCTCTTTCACTAAAATTCTAATTTAGCTTAACTGAACACAGCTGAAATTACACAAATAAGCTTTCCCTAAACCATAGATAATACATAATATCATAACTATTTGTTGTTCATTAATATCAGTTGGGATCAACTTGATAGGAACTCAGTTACTTGTCATGGGATTTAGCTAGAATTTACTTAGTCAACAAATATTTATTGATTATTAACTATTTACCACACAATGAGTGAGACAGTAACAATGGACCATGAATGTACAGATGAACAAGGATCAACAAAGACAGACATTAGATTTTTTGCTGAAAAGTTAAATCAAGGGAAATGATACTAAAATATCAACTGGAAAATTACAAAACAGATCAAAATTGAAAGTGATATTCTTCTGTTAAGAAGCCCTAGTGGTGCAGCGGTTAAAGCACTTGGCTGCTAACAGAAAGGTTGGCTGTTTGAATCTAGCAGCCATTCCACAGGAGGAAGATGTGGCAGTCTGCTTCCAAAAAGATCCCAGCCTCAGAAACCCTATGGGCAGTTCTAGTCTGTCCTAAAATGGTGCATCAGTCAGAATTGACTTGACGGCTATAAGCTTTATTTTTCTGTTAAAAAACCAAAACCATTGCCGTAGAGTCGATTTCGACTCATAGTGATTCTTCTGTTAGCCCTCTGTTAGTAGATCTAAACTCAGTATTAGCTTATAATGCCGCCCTTATAAATGCACGTTATTCATTATGACATAGGTTCTTTCTTCTTGTTAAAAGTCGTTGATAGATTTTCAAAGGAGAATCTAAACAACCACATTATTCAGTTATATTTTAGTTCAGCATCAACAATTTTTAAACATAAAATATCAAGATAAAAACAGAAATCTGTAATTAAATCCTTTCATCTACTGTGTACCCTAACTTCAAATAAGTCACCGTAACATATTAGTTCTTGTTGCTCAATTAAAAAATACATGAAATAAGAAATTAATTTGCTCTAATTGAGATAGTTTTGACACATTTAATACATTAGTTATAGTTGAACGATGTGCTAAATGGAATTTAAATCACCTCTGACAGACCCACTAGTTTACTAGTGATGACATGTTACAGTAGTTCTCCTCTGGTTATTGCTTCAAGTTTCTGTAGGTTTATTCTGAGTTTCCTATCTGGTCCTTATATTGACACTGACAAGTATTTTAATTGATGTATTTACTTTTAAAATAGCATTATTTTAAAAGAATGATATAGTGAAGAATTCACAATATTTCCCATCCTGTACTTCCTTAACTTTTTTAAAATGTCAAGACAAAATTTTAATCTGCTTTTTTTTTAGGCATGGGTTTTGGGAGGCAAGATTATTTCAGGTATAGCCAACGCAGGCTAGGGTAATGCAGATTAAATTGCAGCTGGAATAACAATAGCCCTGGTGGCGCAGTGGTTAACAACTTGGCTGCCAACCAAAAGGTCAGCAGTTTGAATTCACCAGCTGTTCCTTGGAAACCCTATGGGGCAGTTCTACTCTGTCCTATATGATTGCTATGAGTCGGAATCCACTTGATGGCAACAGATGGTTTTTATGGTAGTAAATTGAATGTTAATTCAAATATTGCCAAAATATTAATATCTCTTTAAATAGTTTAAAATTTGATATTGACTTGAGAACATTTCCTAGAGTGCAGCCATCAGTTTTCACTAGCAATGGACAAGCCAATTGATTGATGTTTTTCTCTAGTCTAAATATTAATCGCTCAAACAAAATATTCTAATACTTAGGGGAAGAGATAATTATTGTAACCAGTGGGGAAAACACAGTCTGCTTAAAGCACAAGTGTCCATAGATTAAGAGAATTTTAAAATCTGAGGGACATGTATTTGTCAATATCTATGTTGTGGCTCACATCAACACTTCAGCACAGCACAGGTCACTGATATTAAATTAACATTTAAAAGATTTCCATTTGGAAAGTTAACTGTATGTAATCTTAAAAGAGTAACTCATGTTAGAATTTAAGATGATGGCAATAGGAACCATAAAAATATTAAGCTTTGGAAATACTACAACTCTGTGCAAAATGCCATTCGAAGAAAATAAGCATAAGCCTGGGATAAGGCTGATGGTGTGAAATGGGACAAGAAGAGCTTCAAAACAAACTAAAGTTTTAAGAAATGTGATATTATACATCCTCTATCCATATCTCAGTTTGTTGGTTGTAGTGGCTTCTGTGTTGCTATGATGCTGGAAACTATGCTATCAGTATTTTAGATACCAGCAGGGTCACACCATGGTGGACAGGTTTCAGCAGGGCTTCCAGACTAAGCCAGAGTAGGAAGAAAGGCCTGGCAATCTACTTTCAAAAATTAGTCAATGAAAACCCTATGAATCACAAGAGGATATTGTCTGATATAGTACTGGAAGATGAGCCTGCCAGAATGGAAGACACTCAAAACACACAGTGGCTGCAACAATGGCCTTGAGCATAACAATTGTGAAGACGGAGCAGGACCGGCAAAGCTTCATCCTGTTGTACATGAAGTTACTATGAGCCAGAGCCAATTTGATGGCAATTAATAATTACAACATATTATATGTAAAATTTTGAAAATAAGGCATGTAAGGAAGGGAAATATTGGTGCTCAATTTATTTTATTTTCAACTTAGAGAAGAGGTTGAAACAATCTAACTCTACTTAAATGTCATGTGGATAATTTGCTTAATTTTTTAAAGGGTGAAAAATTAATTTTAAAACATTTTGACTACACCTATATATGTTGCTAATTAACAATCTACGTTTACATAGTTATGACCTGAGAAGTTTGTCTAATTGTGAAAGTGTGCTGCCTTAATAAGCCCGCTCCTTCACTCTTGCTCAACCATGTGTTAGTAACCCTTTTGGCCAAGAGGGGAAAAAAAAAATATTTGTTGCTGTGAAAAAGCACAGATTTTCAAAAACCATAACTCATGACCTTGAAAACTCAATATGGAATGAAAATTGGCCAGAATTTAATCTGTCACAGAGTTCAGAAGCTTTTTATTTTTTTTGTAAAAAATTGAATTTTTTTGTAAAAAATTGAACTTATTTTAATTACTGACTCTAAATAGATTTATAAAGATATGTGTGTACTTCCTGACGATGCTGCATTGAAAGGTCTGTGAGAAGAAAACAAAAAAAATGCTACTCACAAAATGGAAGTGTAATAATACAGGGTCATGGAGTTTATAATCTACTGTGGTGGTTTCCATAGAGATTTCAAGCAGACAAATGCTGTCTACTACCAGTATAACCTCTATTACATATAAAGAGATAAAACTTCTAATGTGGGATCATTTTAATGGCTCTCAGGCTGACATAATTCTTTGGTCTCATTTAGGTTTCATGCTCTTTGTTCAGTACATTCAAAACCAAAATTTAGTCAGTAATACTAAAACATTACTCTTTTACCTTTGATTTTTCGTACTTTATGAGTACATGTAAAGACTTAGAGATAAAGAATTTAGACATATTAGTATCAGTACTTATGCTACTTATATTGCATGTTGTAATTGCTAGTGACTAGAACAGTGCCTGCAGCACACAAAAAACAACAAAAACTTATTGCCATCAAGTCAACTCTGACTCATAATGACCCTATAGGACAGAGAAGAACTGCCCTCTAGGATTTCCAAGGAGTGGCTGGTGGATTCCACCTGCCAAACTTTTGGTTAGCAGCAGAGTTCCCCCAGAGCTGGAGCATAGCAGGCACTTAAAATATAGTCCTGCAAAGAATCACAAGTGTCCCTATTTGTTTAATTAATGATTTATCTATTTTTTTAACTTGGTTCACCCTAAATTCAAGACTAGTCCCAGAGGAGGGGGGCTGTTTGGCATGATCATGAGGCTGGACATTTCATCACGCTTATCATTACCATATTTGAAGCCTCATTTATGAGAATGAACACAAGTCTCTAAAATGTAACGACTGCAGCTTTATTTCAGTCTGTGTAATATCTGAGAGGAAGTTTATTACTGTATTATAATTTTATATAAGTTTATGCATTTAAATATCACAACTCTGAGGAACAATAATGATTATTGGTACTTAGACTCCCATTTTGGATTGGAATCCTTTCCAAAGTCCTGTCAAAACAGCATAAAGATGTTGTTGTTGTTAGATACTGTAAAGTTATTTCTGACTCATAGTGACCCTATGTACAAGAGAACGAAACACCGCCCAGTCCTACCCCATCCTCACAACAAACATTGCTATGCTGGAGCCCATCACAGCAGTCACTGTGTCAACCCATCTCATTGAGTGTATTCCTCTTTTTCGCTGACGCTCTACTTTACCAATCATAGTGTGCTTCTCCAGGGACTGGTCCCTCTTGATAACATGTCCAAAGTATGAAAGATGAGTGAAAGAGCATTCGGATTGTACTTCTTCCAAGACAGATTCGTTTGTTCTTCTGGCAGTCCATGGTATATTCAATATTAGCCAACACCATAAGTCAAAGGCATCAATTCTTCTTCAGTTTTCCTTATTCATTGTTCAGCTTTGGCATGTATATGAGGCAATTGAAAAGATCATTGCTTGGGTCAAAAACCTTAGGTCTTAAAGTGAAATCTTTGCTTTTGAATACTTTAAGGAGGCCTTTTGCACCAGATTTGCCCACTGCAATATGTTGTTTGATTTCCCGACTGCTGCTTGCATGGGCATTGATTGTGGATCCAAAGAAAATGAAATTCCTGACAACTTCAATCTTTTCTCCATTTATCATGGTGTTGCTTAACTGTCCAGTTGTGAACATTTGTTTTATGTTGAGGTATAATTCATACTGAAGACTGTAGTCTTTGACCTGTATCAGCAAGTGCTTCAAAGTCCTCTTTACTTTCAACAAGCAAGGTTGTGTCATCCGCATTTCACAGATTGTTAATGAGACTTCCTTCAGTCCTGATGCTTGGCTCTTCTTCATATAATCCAGCTTCTTAGATTACTTGCTCAGCATCCAGTGGTGAAAGGGTGCAACCCTGATGTACACCTTTCCTAATTTTATGCTATGCAGTATCCCCTTGGTCTGTTCAAATGACTGCTTCTTGGTCTAGGTACAGGTTCCTCAAGAGCACAATTAAGTGTTTCGAAATATTCAATTTTTGTGATGCAATCCATAATATATTATGACCTACACAGTCGAATGCCTTTGCATAGTCGATAAAACATGGTTAAACATCTTTCTGGTGTTCTCTGCTTTCAGCCAGGATTCATCTGACATCAGCATTGATATCCCAGTCCCACGTCCTCTTCTGAATCCAGCTGGAATTTCTGGCATTTTCTTGTCGATGTACTGCTGCAACTGCTTTTGGATGAGTTTCAGCAAAATTTTATTTGCTTGTGATAGTAATATTATTGTTTGATTTTTTTTTTTGCATTCTGTTGTATCACCTTTCTTTGGAATGGGCACAGATATGGATCTCTTCCAGCTGGTTGGCCAGTGGCTATCTTCTAAATTTCTTGGCATAAATAAGTGAGTACTTTCAGCATTGCATCCATTTGATGAAACATCTCAATTGATATTCCATCAATTCTTGGAGTCTTGTTTTTGCCAATGCCTTCAGTGCAGGCTGGACTTGTCCTTCAGTACCATTGGTTCTTGATCACATGATACATCTTGAAATGGTTGAATGTCGGCTCGTTTTTTTGGTACAGTGACTCTGTGTATTCCTTTCACCTCTTTTGATGTTTTCTGGGTCATTCAATATTTTACCCGAGGAATCATTCATTATTGCGACTTGTGGCTTGAATTTTTTCTTCAGTTTTCTCAGCTTGAGAAATACTGAGCATATTCTTCCCTTCTGGTGTTCTAACACCAAGTCTTTGTATATTTCATTATAATACTTTTCTTTATCTTCCTCAGCTGCCCATTAAAATCATCTGTTTTCCTCTTTCACTTCATTTCTTCCATTCACTTTCGCTGCTCTACCTTCAAGACCAAGTTTCAGAAATCCTTCTAACATCCACTTTGTTTTTCTCTTTCTTTCCTATCTTTTTAATGACCTTTTGCTTTCTTCATGCATGATGTCCTCGATGTCATTTCACAACTTGTGTGATCTTTGGTAGTTAGTGTTCAACACTTCAAATCTATTTATTTTTTTAAATAATTTTTACTGTGCTTTAAGTGAAAGTTTACAAATCAAGTCAGTCTGTCACTTATAAGCTTACATACACCCTACTACATACTCCCATTTACTCTCCCCCTAATGAGTCAGCCCATTCCCTCCTTCCAGTCTCTCCTTTCATGACGATTTTGCCAGTTTCTAACCCCTTCTACCCTCCCATCTCCCCTCTAGACAGAAGATGCCAACACAGTCTCAAGTGTCCACCTGATACAAGTACCTGACTCCTCATCAGCATCTCTCTCCAACCCATTGTCCAGTCCCTTCCATGTCTGATGAGTTGTCTTCGGGAATGGTTCCTGTCCTGGGCCAAAAGAAGGTTTGGGGATCATTACCGCCAGGATTCTTCTAGTCTCCATCAGACCATTAAGTCTAGTCTTTTTAGGAGAATTTGGGGTCTGCATCCCACTGTTCTCCTGCTCCCTCAGGGGTTCTCTGTTGTGCTCCCTGTCAGAGCGGTCATTGGTTGTGGCTGGGCACCATCTAGTTCTTCTGGCCTCAGGATGATGTAAGTCTCTAGTTCATGTGGCCCTTTCTGTCTCTTGGGCTCATAGTTATCGCGTGAGCTTGGTGTTCTTCATTCTCCTTTGATCCAGTTGGGTTGAGACCAACTGATGCATCTTAGATGGCGGCTTGTTAGCACTTAAGACCCCAGATGCCACACTTCAAAGTGGGATGCATAATGTTTTCATAATAGAATTTATTTTGCCAATTGACTTAGAAATCCCCTAAAGCCATAGTCCCCAAACCCTTGCCCTTGCTCTGCTGACATTTGAAGCATTCACTTTATCCTGGAAACTTCTTTGCTTTTGGTCCAGTCCAGTTGAGCTGACCTTCCCTGTGTTGAGTATTGTCCTTCCCTTCATCTAAAGTAGTTCTTATCTACTAACTAATCAGTAAATAACCCTCTCTCACCCTCTCTCCCTCCCCCATCTCGTAACCACAAAAGAATGTGCTCTTCTCAGTTTATACTATTTCTCAAGATCTTATAATAATGGTCTTATACAATATTTGCCCTTTTGCATCTGACTAATTTCACTCAGCATAATGCCTTTCAGGTTCCTCCATGTTATGAAATATTTCACAGATTCCTCACTGTTCTTTATTAATGCGTAGTATTCCATTGTGTGAATATACCATAATTTATTTAACCATTCATCCATTGGTGGACACCTTGGTAACTTCCAGCTTTTTGCTATTGTAAACAAAAAAAAAAAAAATTTTTTTTTTTTTTTTAAACAGAGCTGCAATAAACATGGGTGTGCATATATCTGTTCGTGTAAGGGCTCTTATTCCTCTAGGGTATATTCCAAGGAGTGGGATTTCTGGGTTGTACTGTTGTTCTATTTCTAACTTTTTAAGAAAATTCCAGATAGATTTCCAAAGTGTTTGCACCATTTTACGTTCCCACCAGCAGTGTATAAGTGTTCCAATCTCTCCGCAGCCTCTCCAACATTTATTATTTTGTGTTTTTTGAATTAATGCCAGCCTTGTTGGAGTGAGATGGAATCTCATCGTAGTTTTAATCTGCATTTCTCTAATGGCGAATGATCGAGAGCATTTTCTCATGTACCTGTTAGCTGCCTGAATATCTTCTTTAGTGAAGTGCGTGTTCATATCCTTTTCCCACTTTTTGATTGGGTTGCTTGTCTTTTTGTCGTTGAGTTTTAACAGAATCATATAGATTTTAGAGATCAGGCACTGGTCGCAGATGTCATAGCTGAAAATTTTTTCCCAATCTGTAGGTGGTCTCTTTACTCTTTTGGTGAAGTCTGTAGATGAGCATAGATGTTTGATTTTTAGGAGCTCCCAGTTATCTGGTTTCTCTTCATCATTTTTAATAATGTTTTGTATTCTGTTTATGCCTTGTATTAGGGCTCCTAACGTTGTCCCTATTTTTTCTTCCATGATCTTTATCATTTTAGTCTTTATGTTTAGGTCTTTGATCTACTTGGAGTTAGTTTTTGTGCATGGTGTGAGGTATGGGTCCTGTTTCATTTTTTGCAAATGGATATCCAGTTATGCCAGCACCATTTGTTAAAAAGACTATCTTTTCCCCAATTAACTGACACTGGGCCTTTGTCAAATATCAGCTGCTCATATGTGGATGGATTTATATCTGGGTTCTCAATTCTGTTCCATTGGTGTATGTGTCTGTTGTTGTACCAGTACCAGGCTGTTTTGACTCCTGTGGCTGTATAATAGGTTCTGAAATCAGGTAGAGTGAGGCCTCCCACTTTCTTCTTCTTTTTCAGTACTGCTGTACTTATCCGAGGCTTCTTTCCCTTCCGTATGAAGTTGGTGATTTATTTCTTCATCACATTAAAAAATGTCACTGGAATTTGGATCGGAAGTGCATTGTATATATAGATGGCTTTTGGTAGAACAGACATTTTTACTATGTTAAGTCTTCCTATCCATGAGCAAGGTTTGTTTTTCCACTTATGTAGGTCCCTTTTAGCTTCTTGCACTAGTACTTTGTAGTTTTCTTTGTATAGGTCCTTTACATCTTTGTTAAGATTTATTATTAAGTATTTTATCTTCTTGCGGGCTACTGTGAATGGTATTGATTTTGTGATTTCCTCTTCGATGTTCTTTTTGTTGATGTAGAGGAATCCAAGTGATTTTTGTGTGTTTATCTTATAACCAGAGACTCTGCCCAACTCTTCTATTAGTTTCAGTAGTTTTCTGGAGGATTCCTTAGGGTTTTCTGTGTATAAAATCATGTCATCTGCAAATGGAGATAATTTTACTTCTTCCTTGCCAATCCGGATGCCCTTTATTTCTTTGTCTAGCCTAATTGCTCTGGCTAGGACTTGTAGTACAATGTTGAATAAGAGCGGTGATAAAGGGCATCCTTGTCTGGTTCCCATTCTCAAGGGAAAAGCTTTCAGGCTCTCTCCATGTAGAACGATGTTGGCTGTTGGCTTTGTATAGATGCCCTTTATTATGTTGAGGAATTATCCCTCAATTCCTATTTTGCTGAGAGTTTTTATCATGAATGGGTGTTGGACTTTGTCAAATGCCTTTTCTGCATCAATTGATAAGATCATGTGGTTTTTGTCTTTTGTTTTATTTACATGGTGGATTACATTAATGGTTTCTTTTTCTGATATTAAACCAACCTTGTATACCTGGTAAAAATCCCACTTGGTCGTGGTGGATTATTTTTTTGATATGTTGTTGAATTCTATTGGCTAGAATTTTGTTGAGGATTTTTGCATCTATGTTCATGAAGGATATAGGTCTGTAATTTTCTTTTTCTGTGGTGTCTTTCCTGGTTTTGGTATCAGGGATATGGTGGATTCATAGAACGAGTTAGGTAGTATTCCATCATTTTCTATGCTTTGAAATACCTTTAGTAGTAGTGGTGTTAACTCTTCTCTGATAGTTTGGTAGAACTCTGCAGTGAAGCTGTCTGGGCCAGGGCTTTTTTTTTGTTGGGATTTATTTGATTACCTTTTCAATCTCTTTTTTTGTTATGGGTCTATTTAGTTGTTCTACTTCTGATTATGTTAGTTTTGGTAGGTAGTGTTTTTTAGGAATTCATCCATTTCTTCTAGGTTTGCAAATTTGTTAGAGTACAATTTTTCGTAATAATTTGATATGATTCTTTTAATTTCAGTTGGTTCTCTTGTGATATGGCCCATCTCGTTTCTTATTCAGGTTATTTGTTTCCTTTCCTGTATTTCTTTTGTCAGTCTGCCCAATGGTTTATAAATTTTGTTAATTTTTTCAGAGAACCAGCTTTTGGCTTTGTTAATTCTTTCAACTGTTTTTCTGTTCTGTAATTCATGTAGTTCAGCTCTAATTTTTATTATTTGTTTTCTTCTTGTGCCCTATGGGTTCTTTTGTTACTCACTTTCTATTTGTTCAAGTTGTAGGGACAGTTCTCTGATTTTGGCTCTTTCTTCTTTTTGTATGTGTGTATTTATTGATATAAATTGACATCTGAACACTGCTTTTACAGTGTCCCAGAGGTTTTGATAGGAAGTGTTTTCATTCTTGTTGCATTCTATGAATTTCTTTATTCCCTCCTTAATGTCTTCTATAACCCAGTCTTTTTTGAGCAGGGTATTGTTCAGTTTCCAAGTATTTGATTTCTTTTCCCTAATTTTTCTGTTACTGATTTCCACTTTTATGGCCTTGTGGTCTGAGAAGATGCTTTGTAATATTTTGATGTTTTGGATTTTGCAAAGGTTTGTTTTATGACCTAATATGTGATCTATTCTAGAGAATGTTCCATGTGCACTGGAAAAAAAAAGTATATTTTGCAGCTGTTGGGTGGAGTGTTCTGTATAGGTCTATGAGGTCAAGTTGGTTGATTGTAGCAAGTAGGTCTTTCGTGTCTCTTTTGAGCTTCTTACTGGATGTCCTGTCCTTCTCCGAAAGTGGTGTGTTGAGGTCTCCTACTATAATTGTGGAGGTGTCTATCTCACTTTTCAGTTTTGTTAAAGTTTGTTTTATGTATCTTGGAGCCCTGTCATTGGGTGCATAAATATTTAATATGGTTATATCTTCCTGGTCGATTGTCCCTTTAATCATTATGTAGTGTCCTTCTTTATCCTTTGTGGCAGATTTAACTTTAAAGTCTATTTTGTCAGAAATTAATATTGCTACTCCTGCTCTTTTTGCTTGTTGTTTGCTTGATATATTTTTTCCATCCTTTGAGTTTTAGTTTGTGTCTCTAAGTCTAAGATGTGTCTCTTGTAGGCAGCATACAGACGGATTGTGTTTCTGTATCCAGTCTGAGACTCTCTGTCTCTTTATTGGTGCATTTAGTCCATTTATATTCAGTGTAATTATAGATAAGTATGTGTTTAGTGCTGTCATTTGGATGCCTTTTTGTGTGTGTTGTTGACAATTTCATTTTTCCACTTACTTTTTTGTGCTGAGACATTTTTCTTTGTAAATTGTGTGTTCCTCATTTTCATAGTAGTTGAATTTATGTTTGCTGAGTTGTTAACGTTTTTCTTGGTTTTTATTTTGAGTTATGGAATTGTTAAACCTCTTTGTGGTTACCTTAATATTTACCCCATTTTTCTAAGTAAAAACCTAACTTATATTGTCCTATATTGTCTTGTTTTCCTCTCCATATGACAGTTCTATGTGTCCTGTATTTAGTCCCTCTTTTTGATTATTGTGATCTTTTACATAATGACATGAATGATTCCCTGTTTTGAGCATTTTTTTTCTTTTAAAATTAATCTTAATTTGTTTTTTTGATTTCCCTATTTGAGTTGATATCAGGATGTTCTGTTCTGTGACCTTTTGTTGTGCTGGTATCTGATGATATTGATTTTCTGACCAATTTCCTTTAGTATTTCTTGCAGCTTTGGTTTGGTTTCTGCAAATCCTCTAAGCTTGTGTTTATCTGTAAATGTTTTAATTTCACCTTCATATTTGAGAGAGAGTTTTGCTGGGTATATGATCCTTGGCTGGCAACTTTTCTCCTTCAGTGCTCTATATATGTCATCCCATTGCCTTCTTGACTGCATGGTTTCTGCTGAGTAGTCTGAACTTATTCTTATTGATTCTCCCCTGTAGGAGTCCTTTCTTTTATCCCTGGCTGCTTTTAAAATTTTCTCTTTATCTTTGGTTTTGGCAAGTTTGATGATAATATGTCTTGGTGATTTTCTTTTGGATCAATCTTATATGGGGTTCGAAGAGCATCTTGGATAGATATCCTTTCATCTTTCATGATGTCAGGGAAGTTTTCTACCAACAGATCTTCAACTATTCTCTCTGTATTTTCTGTTATCCCTCCCTGTTCTGGAACTCTAATCACAAGCAAGTTATTCTTCTTGATAGAGTCCCACATGATTCTTAGGGTTTCTTCATTTTTTTTAATTCTTGTATGTGATTTTTCTTCATCTATATTGGTGTCAATTGCCTTATCCTCCTCTTCCCCCACTCTGCATTCCAATTCCTCGATTCTGCTCCTCTGACTTCCTACTGAGTTGTCTAATTCTGTAATTTTACTGTTAATCTTTTGGATTTCTGAATGCTGTCTCTCTGTGGATTCTTGCAGCTTATTAATTTTTCCACTGTATTCTTGAATAATCTTTTTGATTTCTTCAACTGCTTTATCAGTGTGTTCCTTGGCTTTTTCTGTAGATTGCCTTATTTCATTTCTGAGGTCACCCCTGATGTCTTGAAGCATTCTGTAAATTAGTTTTTTATATTCTGCATCTGACAATTCCAGGATTGTATCTTCATTTGGGAAAGATTTTGATTCTTTAGTTTGGGGAGTTGTAGAAGCAATCATGGTCTGCTTCTTTATGTGGTTTGATATAGGCTGCTGTCTCCAAGCCATCTATAAGACAATGTAATGATTTATTTTATATTTGCTCACTGAGTCTTATCTTGTTTTGTTTTCTTTCAATATAAGTAGATTGGCTACTAGATTGGGCTGTCTTGATTGTTGTAGCCTTTGAATCACTTATGTCCTGTTACCAGCTGGTTTGGGCTGGTACCAGACATATAAACCTAAGAGTCCATTTGCTATTCTTGAGTAGAATCTGATTTTGGGTCACCAAGTGTGTCATGTAGACTGTCACCTATTCACTTAGAGGAGTAGTGGTGCTAATTGTGTGCACCAGATTCTAGTAGCAGCAGGAGGTCACACTCCAGGGGGGCAGGATGTTGACAGGCATCCCCCAAGTGCCAGTGAGGTAGGTGTGTCTGTATTCCTAAAGCACTTTGGTGGGTGGGTTCTGCAGCTGTACCTTAGGCACCCAATGCATGTACCTCTACAGGTTGGGAGGTGTCACTATCCTCGGACCCCTATGGCAGAATACTAGGTGGCTTAAGTGGAGCTTCAGCCCTCAGTTCCCCGTTGTGGGTCAGTGCTGGCTCTGTTTAATAGGTAGAGATTTCAGACCTGGGAAACTTGTCTTTCCAGTAATCTGCTAAAACAATTACAGTCAGATCACTATCAGAATTCCCTTTGCATTATAATAGCCACCTTGTTGCCTGTGAGGATGAAAGCCCAAGACTGTGGATCTCATATGCTTGGCTGGAGCTGGTTCTGTATTTTTAGTCCAATTTCGGGAAGTCAGGGAAGGATTTTTGGTCCCTGGGTTTTTTGTAGCTACTTTGCTCAGGGCAGGAGAGTGGGTTAAGAAAAGACAAAACAAACAAAAATAAAACCACAGAGCACTTCACTCTCTGGTCCAGGAAATTCCAATGTTAAGGAAACCGCCTGGGGAGGGAGGGGAGGGATCAGATAGACAGGAGAGAGTAACACCCAGGAATATAGGCAAAGTTACTTACCTTGCTTGGTGAAGACTGTTTTATCTGAGATTCCCAAGGGGTGTGTAGCCTGTGTGCGCTGGCGGGGTCGAGATTGCCCCTGAAGGTCAGGTCTGCGTCCTGTGCTTGTGCTGTCTCAGGAGCCATGGTCAGTTCCTCCGCTCCCAGTCCAAAGCCCAGCGCCAAGGTCCCCTGGCTGGGATGCTGCATTCCAGGCTCCAAAACCAGTCGCTGCCTCCTGGTGACTTCTCCTCCAGTCGGCCGCATCGTTGCGCTGCCTGCGTGCACTGGCTGGGCTTTCCCCGAGGTCACTTCTGGCGCCTAGGGCTGCGTCCTGTGTTTGCGCTATCTCAGGATGCCATGCTTAGCTCCCCTGCGCCTAGTCCAAAGCCCAGTACCAAGGTTTTCTGACTGGGATGCTGGCTTCAGGCTCCGAAAACAGTCACTGCTTCCCCATGGTTGCTTGTTCTCTTATTAGCCATGTCAGTGTACAGCCTGCTTGCACTGGCTGAGTCTCTGTCACTCAGGTCAACTCTTTAGATCTGTGTTTGATGGTCGGGGTTCATAGACTGTCATGCATGTGATCGGTTCACTTGTTTTTCCGAGTCTTGTTGCAAGAGGGATCCGAGGTAGTATCTACCTAGTCAGCCATCTTGGCCCCGCCTCCTTGAAATCTATTCTTGAGATGGTCTCTAAATTCAGGTGCTATATACTCCTCATAATTTGGCTCTGGAGAACATGTTTAAATTTTCTTCAGCTTCAATTTGAACTTGGATATGAGCAATTGATGTTTTGTTCCACGGTCAGCTGCTGACACTGTTCTCACTGATGATATTGAGGTTCTCCATCATCTCTTTTCACTGATGTAGTTGATTTGATTTCTGTGTATTCCATCTGGCAAGGTCCACATATATAGTTAGTTTACATTGTTGCAAACAAGTATTTCCAATACATGGGTCGTTGCTTGCAAAATTCTATCCTTGTCATTTCTATCACCGAGGAGATATTTTCCAACTAATGCTCTTTCTTCTTTGTTTTCAACTTTCTCACTCCAATCACCGGTGACTATCAATACATCTTGATTGCGTGTTTGATCAATATCAGAAGGCAGAATTTGGTAAAAAAATCTTTAATTTCTTCATCTTTGGCATTAGCATTTGGTGCACAAATTTGAGTAATAGTATTATTAACCTTTCTTTTCTGGCAGGCTTTACAATGGATATTATCCTGTCACTGATAGTATTGTACTTCAGGATAGACCTTGAAATGTTCTTTTTGACAAGAAATGTGATTCCATTCCTCTTCAATATGTCATCCCTAGCATAGTAGAGGAAACCCTGGTGGCATCGTGGTTAGGAGCTATGGTTGGTAACCAAAAGGTTGGCAGTTAGAATCCACCAGGCATTTCTTGGAAACCCTGTGGGGCAGTTCTACTCTGTCTTATAGGGTCGCCATGAGTAGAAATTGACTCAGTGGCAATGGGTTTGGTTTTTTTTTGTTGTTTAGCATAGTACAGTATATGATTTCCTGATTTGAAATGGCCAATACTAGTCCATTTCAGGTCACTAAGGCCAAGGTTATCTATCTTCAAGCATTCCATTTCATTTTTGAAAACTTCCAATTTTCTTAGATTCGTACTTTGTACATTTCACATTCTGATTATTAGTTGATGTTTGCAGCTTTTTCTTTTTTTCTCATTTTGAGTCATGCCACATAAGCAAATGAAGGTTCTGAAAGAAACCCTGGTGGGTGGCACAGTTGTTAAGAGCTATGGCTACTAACCAAATGTCAGCAGTTCAAATCCATTAGGTGCTCCTTGGAAACTATATGGGGCAGTTCTACTCTGTCCTACAGGGTTGCTATGAGCCAGAATCAACTCAACAGCAACAGGTTTTTTTTTTTTTTTTGGTCCAGTTTGAGGAGGCAGCTCTTCCCCAGTCATCTTTTGAGTACTTTCCAAACTGAGGGGCTCATCTTCCAGCAGTATATCAGATAACCTTCCACTGCTATCCATAAGTTTCACTGGCAAGTTTTTAAAGACGTTGATCACCAGGTCCTTTTTATTCTGTCTTATTCTGTAACTTCACTAACACCTGTCCACCATAAGTGACCCTGCTGATATTTGAAATATGGGTAACATAGATTCCAGCATCACACCAACATGCAAGCTACCACACTATGACAAACTGACAGATGAGTGGTGGAGCATAAAGATAGAGATACTAAAATATATACTTAAAAATGTATATTAAGCAATGGTTATTCATCATTTCCATCTGCACAGCTGATAAAATTCAAATGTACAGTGAACAAATTTATTAAACACTGAGCTGAAACTTGAATGATAAGGCAACAATCTCTCAAACGTTTTTAAGATAAGAACATTTTACTCAGAGAGAAACAATAATAGACTTAAGGAGAAGAATCTTGGCATTTTAAGGAATAGCAAACAGAAATAATGCTGGACCTATGGCATGAAAAGAACCAGGGGTGAAAATAATATGGAGAAAAGCAGCAGCCTCGTCATGAATGCCCTATTAGGTGGTGGGAAGTTATTATCACTTTATTATATTTATGATGTCTGTGAGTGTACAGTTTTAATTGTGTGTGGTGGGAAGGGAAAGGAAGGAATGTAAGGGTAGTTAAAGAGTGACAAAATGGAGTCAAAGAATCTGTTGGAATAATAAATAAACAAATAAAATAAAAAGCTGATAATGGCTAGAATATGATTGGCCATATTAAGAAGTGATAATATTTGGACATGTTTTGGATATATGAAAAGAAACTTACTAATGGGCTGGATATGGGATATGCAAAAAAGAGAAAATCAGTGATGACTTCTCAGATTTGGGTTTGATAAACTGAAACATATGGAGGTTTTACTAGGACTCACTCTGTTCCCCCCACATTCTAAAGAATTCTAGATGTTATTTCTATAACTTGTAATATTGAAATATTCTGTGAGCAAAGTACTGGGTGATGCAGGAAGCACAAAAAACGATGGAAGGAATACACAGGGTCACTATACCAAAAAGAACTGGTCAACCTTCAACCATTTCAGGAGGTAGCATATAATCAAGAACTGATAATAACGAAGGAAGAAATCAAAGCTGCACTGAAAGCACTGGCAAAAAACAAGGCTTTAGGAATTGACAAAGTGCCAATTGAGATGTCTCAATAAATGTATGTAATGCTGGAAGCACTCACTCCTCTATGCCCAGAAATTTGGAAGACAGTTACCTGGCCAACCGACTGGAAGAGATTCACATATGTGCCCATTCCAAAGAAAGGTGATCCAACTGAATGCAGAAATTATCAAACAATATCTTTATTATCACATGCAAGTTAAATTTTGCTGAAGATAATTCAAAAACTGTTGCAGGAAACCACCAGAAATTCAACCTGGATTCATAAGACAACATGGAACAACAGATGTCATCGTTGATGTCATGTTGACCTTGACAGAAAGTAGGCAATACAAGAAAGATGTTTACCTGTGTTTTATTGACTGTGCAAAGGCATTCGGCTGTGTGGATCATAATATATTATAGATAATGTTACAAAGAATGGGAATTCCAAAACACTGTGTAGACTAAGAGACAGTCTTTTGAAAAGAAAAAGGAGACACTGCATGGTTGAAAATCAAGAAATTTATGTGTCAGGGTTGTATCGTTTCACAATACTTATTCAATCTGTATGCTGAGCAAATAATTCGAGAAGCAAGACTGTATGAAAAATAACATAGAATCAGGACTGGAAGAAAACTAACAACCTGCCATATGCAGATGGCATAATAACCTTGCTTGCTGAAAGCAAAGAGGACTTGAAACACGTAGGTGATGAAGATCAAAGACTACAGCCTTCAGTATGAATTATACCTCAATACAAAGAAAACAAAAGCCCTCACAACTGAACCAATAAGCAACATCATGATAAAGAGAGAAAAGGCTGAAGTTGTCAAGGATTTCATTTTACTTGGATCCACAATCAATGCTCACGAAAGCAGCAGTCAGGAGCTCGAATGACATGTTGCATTGGGCAAATCTGTTGCAAAAGATTTCTTTAAAGTATTAAAACGTAAAGATGCCACTTTGAGGAGTAAGGTGCACTCGACCCAAAACACAGTCTTTTTAATTGCCTCATGATGCATGTGAAAGATGGACAACGAATAAGGAAAACAGAAGAATTGATGCCTTTGAATTATGATGTTGTTGAAGAATATTGAGTATACCGTGGACTGCCAGAAGAATGAACAAATCTGTCTTGGAAGAACTGCAGCCAAAAAGCTCCTTAGAAATAAGGATAGTGAGATTTTGTTTCATGTACTTTGGACATGTTATCAAGAGGGACCAGTCCCTGGAAAAGGACATCACGCTTGGTAAGGACAGGGTCAGCAAAAAAGAGGGAGACCCTTGACAAGAGGAACTGACAATGACTGCAACAATGGGCTCATATATAGCAAAGACTGTGAGGACTGTTTCCTTCTGTTGTATGTAGGGTCACTAGGATGGAACCTGCTTGACTGCACCTAACAGTAATAACAACAACATTTTTATAACTACATCTTTTAGGGTATTTCATCATAAAACTCTACACTATATATACATAATTTCATTTTTAGTCACCTTATATTATTATCAGCTTTGTGAATACAAGATTATGTGGATGGTGGCAGAAGACGAAATTTGCATTAAGAGTTTAGAAACTTTGGAGAAAGTCTTCTCAATCTTGCAAGATATGATGATTCTGTACAGTGTATGGTAACCAACTGAAGACACATTAAAAAGATAAAGTAAATAAATAAATATTGGAAATAAAATACAGATTTCTCTTGTTTTCTATCATCAATGTATCTATAATATAATACAATAAATTGTAGGTCAGATTGCAGCTCTCATTGTTTATTTCTTTGCTTTCTCTTTACCAGAAAATACTATCTCAGAATGAGATTGTTGGGAATGCCATAATCAATTTGGTGGCTATGTACGTAATTATGAACAATGGAATCAATACATTAAAGAGTGATTTTTCATTGAATATTGTATTTAGCATTGCATGCTATCTGTGTGTCACAAGTATAAACTGCAGATAAGATTAATATTAGAGGTGGTAAAATTGAGATATGACTGGATTTTATTCTATAAAGCATTTTTTATTTTGTTATCCACTTTGAGCATGGTTTATGAATTGGTACAATAACGATTTATTCATTTCCTTATCTGACTCCTGAAGAAAATAATTGAAAAATAGTCATTGCCTTAAGCAAGCTCTTTGTACTAGTCTCATATTTCTATACCTTCATCAACAATAAAAACTGGGCAGTGGCGTGATACATCAATTTATTCAAGGTAACAAATAGAAAAAATGGTGGAAAAGAAAGCACTAGATGTCAGTCCTCCCACCAAAACAACCATGAAAGGTTTTTATCAGAAGATAAACCAGACGAAAGCCATTGCTGTCCAGACGATTCCAACTCTGTCCAGAAGGTTCCAACTCAGTAACCTTGTGTTTCACAGAGTAGAGCTGCTCCGTACAGTTTTCTTGGTTGTGATCTTTATAGAAGCAGACTTCCAGGCCTTTCCTCCATGGTGTCACTGGATACATTTGAACCACCAACTTTTAGATTAGCTGTTGTTGTTGTTTGCCATCAAGTTGGCCTCAACTCAAAGGAGCCCATTTTTGCAGTCTCCAGCATAAACTGTTTGTGCTACCTGGGGGCCTTCCATCAGATCAGGGGATGCCTAAGTGAGAAAGTCTATGTAATATATACATAAAAAACAAACAAACAAACTTACAAAGTATGAGTGGAGAGTGAATGAAGCTACTGAAAGAGAGAAAGTTATCTGTGGCATGAGTGTATTATTGAACTACCTGATAAGTTGATTAGAGATATAGCTTTAAATATCAGGCAGGTCCAAAAGAAAGAAAGCATCATGGATGGTCCCATTTAACTAAGGAGGGGTCAGGAACTGCAGCTAGTCAAAGGAATGGGAAGGCTTTGAGAGAGTGGAGAAGTAAGAAAAAAAGGAGCCAGCAACACTCCCTTCAATGAAGGCATGAATTTAACCTGGTACAAATTCTACTTAGTGAATGAAGAGTGAAGTTTTGATTAATATATTGAAGGGGTTGTTTTAATTACTGAAATGAAGCTGTGCTTGATGAATTAAAAAATAGGATTATCTATTAAATACAAGTTACCAGAGAAGCCTTGAACTTTGCCAGAGTTTTTAATTCCATTACAAGAAAAATAGTTTCCTCTCTGTATAAATATTGAAGAGCAAGTGGGAAAGAGCACAAAATTGTATTTTAATTATTTCCTATATATTTTCCCTGTTAAAAACACAAAATGCATCCTTTTAACGTATTTCCCCACAACTTACAGATGCCCAAAGGCATTTGTTGAATATGTTGTAGGCCTCCCACAAGTAACTGCGGTTATAAACTTAATGTACAGTTATAGACCTTGACTTTTCAGAAAGCTGCCCCTCTTGGGTTTACACACATGCCCCAGTAAAAATGAAAAGTGTTCAGGTTTCATAGTCAATAAGATTAAGTTTTGAATTATCTAAACCACAGTTTATTCATATGCAAAATTGAGTGACAATAATTACCTTGTAGGTTTGCTTTGAGCTTTGTAGATAATTAATCCAAAGTAATTAGCACACATTGATGATTTAATGTATGCTGTTGTCATCTGTGTTGCTGTAATTGTGCTCACTATCAACATTCTCTAATTCCTTGACTTGAATTACTTACAATTAGATGTATCTGAATAACTGGAAACAACCTTCAATTCTACTTGATGCTCAAATTTTACTTGATTACTGAAACTTCTCATTTGAACAATTTATCAAAATAGGAACATTTTAGGATGTGAGAGTATATTCCATTAAATGTTAGATGACTATTTCAAATTTATAATAAAAACAAACAAACAAAAACAAATCCGTTGCTGTCGAGTGGATTCCGACTCACAGTAAAACCTCCCCATAGAGTTTCCAAGGAGCGCCTGGTGAATTCAAACGGCTGGCTTTTTGTTTGGCAGCCATAGCTCTTAACCACTACACCACAAGGGTTTCCAAAATTTATAATAGTATACTGTATTTTTTGCAAGCATAAATTCACTAATAATGTTTATTCTGTCATGGCAATGAATTTGTTTGTTTTAGTCTTAATGCACTTAAGTATTTCCAAAAGATAAACACAAGAATCAACTATATCTTAATTTACTTGATACAGACAGTAGTCTGGGGGCCCTGGTGACACAGTGGTTAAGAGCTAGGCTGCTAACCTAAAGGTCAGCAGTTCAAATCCACAAGCTGCTTCTTAGAAATCTTATGGGGTGGTTCTATTCTGTCCTACAGGGTCGCTATGATTCAGAATTGGCTCAACAGTAATGGGTTTGGTTTTCAGTTTTAGACAGTAGTCTATTTGCAATGCTACTGTTTTAGAATTCAAATAACAAACTAAATAACATTAAAATTATCATGGATTAAGACATTTTCCTTAAGCATTTAATTATATTGATTATCATCAGTATTTCTAATTAAAAATGCTAGCAAAAACTACACAATTATAAAGAAAAACAAATTATATGTAATTATTCAGTTGAGATAATTATGTTTTGTCATGTAAAGTCTATTTAAATATTATATAAAAATGAATTTAGAAGTGATTCAAAGAATATATTAATCACATCAATAATATACTTATTAATATTTTTCTATTAAAAATCAATCATAAGTATATTTCTTCTAAAATATTGAATATAGAATTTATTTATAATGATATTTTTTATCCTTATATCTTTTTATCGCCGGTATAGTGTGAGTTTAAATCTATGATACATGTTGTCTTTCAGCATCTGACCCCTGGTTACTGGGGTTGAACGTGGTTGACAGTGTCCAGAGCTAGTTTGCTTTCAGGGTGGTGTGGGTAGATGAAGATTTGGGTATCCTTGATTTTAGAAGTTGGATAAAATGTCTTAAGAACTAGAAATAAAATGAGGACAAGAAGCTGGTGTTGCTGGTAGTTTTCTTTGCCTTAACAGTACATTTGTTTCTGGTTTTGGGTATAGGATCATATTGTTTTTTAGTATTGTGTTCTTTATTTCACTTGTCCTTGTTGCGTTCAAGATTGTGAAAGCTATGGAGAAAAGAAAATTACCTCAGAAAAATACAGATTCTGAATAATAAGGATATTTAAGAGCTGAGAATGAGCTAAAGGAACTGAAGGAATAGGCAAAAATGACTAGGTTCCAGGTGGTACATAATTAACCACACATTCTGTTGTCTCAAAATCACTTGAGCATTGGGGTTGTAATTCAGAGAATGGGTAAACTGAAACACGACCTGAAAGTAAGTACCTCTTCTTGCTGTGGACAAGTGTCTTAAACTAGGGCATCTAGCAGAAGAGAAAAAAAAAGTCAGGACTCTGAGCCAGCACATTGCATAAGCAAACATTTCTATACCAGTTTATGAAATATAGAAATGCATTATAAAATTAAGGACAGTTATAAAGGAAAGCTTGCTATAAATTGTTAGAAAACTATTCTAACTACTTACAATGTTAACTGCTGAATAAAGGGTACTTTTTAAAGTTTAATCTGTTTGCACACTTAACACACCTTGTAAGAATAATAATGGCAATTGTTATATTACTTAACCAAAAGTGCAGATAACTTCAATGTATTATAATCAAGTCAAGTGTTCCTGCTGTTCAAGCATTACTATACAACTGGTTATTCATTATGCATTTTAATATTCTACGTAGAATATGAAAATGTACTATTTGGGTGCATGCATTCTGCTTACAGAGACCAGCTTCACATTGTAGCAAAATTCAGCTTTGCCAACACAACAGAATCTGTTTATTTGGTTGCCAGGCTAAAGGATCCAAAACTCCAGAGTGGGATTCTAAAAAAAAAAAAAAAGGAAAGCCTAATTTCACTAAAGATTATGATTAAACAATATATTTTTTTGATTAAAACAGTATATTTTTAAATGTTCTTTAGTTATCAAGTTTTAAAATATTAATAGAGGTTCACTTTTTTCTTTTTTTTTTTGCCGTGTATAAATAAGATCATGCCAATAAGTATTTTTTTAAACTTCCTTTACCATTTGACAACAGGACCCATGTAACTTTCTAAAGAAATACATATGTAAATTGTCCACCAACTGATCTGCAGGAGGATGTGGCAGTCCCCTTCAGTAAAGACTACAGCCTTGGAAACCCTATGGGGCAGTTTTTCTCTGTCCTGTGGGATCACTATAATATGAATTGACTTGATGGCAATGGGTTTGGTTTGTGTTTTTAACTTAATTTTTATAATATTTATGTCCATATGTGTTTGTTTTTGATTTTTTGTCATTACCAAACAAGCAAAACAAGAAAAAAACCTCAATGAACGCTTATAGACCACTATGACTAGCCAGAGCATGTCTTCTGTAGCCACCACACTTCTGTCAGTGGAGGCCTTTACGTAGCTATGATGCTGAACAGGTTTCCGTGGACCTTCCAGGCTAGCTGACTAGGAAGAAGGACTGGCATCTACTCCTGAAAATCAGCCAGTGAAAACCCTATGGATCACAACGGTGCAAGCCATAACCATCATGAGGATGGCACTAGACCAGGCAGCATGTTGTTCTGTTGTTCATAGGGTCACCAGGAGCTGGTCAGGGGTAGGGGATGGGGTGCAATTTGGCACAGCTAACAACAGCTTCTTTTCTTGTCCCTGTTCTTGCCCTCTTTTCTCTTGTCCTTCTTCTACTCCTCGTTTTTTTCTCTCCCTCCTGCTCCTTTAGTCTTTTATATTTGAGAAAAAGATAAAACATTCCCTAAGAAGGTTAAAGTGTACACTTCGGTATATAAAACAAACAACCATTCAACAGCCAGCTCTCAATCCTACACTGGCAAACAGCAACAATTACAACAAAGCAAACTCATTGCTGTCCAGTGGATTCCAACTCATGGAGACGCCACGTGTTACAGAATAGAACTGCTTCGTAGGGTTTTTTTGACTGTAATCTTTTGTGGAAGCAGATCTTCAGGTCTTTCTTTTGTGACACTCCTGGGTGGGCTCAAACTGCCAACCTTTAGGTTAATAATGGGCCACAAACTCTTTGCACCACCCAGGGACACTGGGAAAGGCGATCATTATTCTAAATTTTATGGCAATTGTTAGCCTACTTTTCTTAATAGCTTCACTACCTAACCATGCATCCCTAAATACTACACTCTAACTTTGCCTTTGTTTTTAATTTTGTATAAAGAGATTCCCTAAAGAATAAATTCTTTGTTCTGGCTTCTTTTAGTTAAAATAAGGTTTGAAAAATGTATTCATATTTTTGTTTGCTGTCTGCAATTACAGTTAACTCATTTTCATTAATCATAAGAACTTCATTCAATCATAAGAATATAACAATTTATTTAAACAATCTGCAGTTGATGGGCACTGGGTTGTTTGAGCCAAGTTTTTACATATTCTAATATGGTATGGAGCCCTGATGACACCGGTTGACAAACAAAAGGTAGGGAGTTCAAATCCACCAGCCACTCCTTGGAAACCCAATGGGGCAGCTCTACTGTGTCATAAAAGATCACTGTGAATTGGAATCAACTGACCACAAGGCTTTTAATATTATATAACATGCTTTTTATGTAACTAAATATGCATGATTTTCATTTTGCTTTCTGAATGTGCTTAAGAAGATCTTCCTCACATTCAAGAATAAAAACATTGTAGATTTTCTCAAAATAATTTAATAGTTTTCATATTGTCTTTTATCCAACGTGACATTTATTTTTACATATGATTTGAAGAACCCGTATTGAATTGTACGTCGGTTTTAGACTGGTTTGAAGTAACAGCTTTGTAATAAATTAAGCCCCTATATCTGCCACTATTAGTTTTGTAAGAATTTTCTTTGTTTTTTTTTTAGTTACTTTTATGTATTTGTCCATTCCTATTTTTTTATAGCAAAATGATTTTTATTTTAATTACAGAAGTTCAACATAAAACTGTAGCATCTATATAACAAATTTCCTTTGTTCTTCATTTTCAAAACTAGCTTGAGTATAGTAACAAATACAGTCTTTTGTATCAAGTATAATTTTTGAACATCA
This sequence comes from Elephas maximus indicus, assembly GCF_024166365.1. Taxonomy (NCBI): domain Eukaryota; kingdom Metazoa; phylum Chordata; class Mammalia; order Proboscidea; family Elephantidae; genus Elephas; species Elephas maximus. Next base: position 60,834,869 of record NC_064842.1, read on the forward strand.
AAAAAAAGGCAATTGGAGTTGCCTTGAATTCATACAATAATTTGGTAAATACTGGAAGTCTCTAGATTCTCAGGGCTCTCTATATAATAAATTTCTTATCTACACACATGAACAACCTCATAAACACATGCCTCTCTAACACACAACCACACTCACATATTTTCTACAAATGTGATAGTCCTATAATTTTTGATTAATTCATATTCACACTGCACAAGTTGTGATTAGTGTGTGTGTATATATATATATATATATATATATACAGCTACAAAAAAAAAAAAAACACACACAAAACCAAACCCAGTGCCTTCGAGTCGGTTCTGACTCATAGCAACCCTATAGGACAGAGTAGAACTGCCCCATACAGTTTCCAAGAAGGGCCTGGCAGATTCAAACTGCCGACCTTTGGTAGCAGCCATAGCACTAAACCACTATGCCACCAGGGTTTCCTATATAGCTATAGTTTTATAAAATATTGATTTTAAGAATCTCGACTTTTCAAGTTTTATAAGGAATGCAAATTTTGGGGCTTCTTTTTAAAATTCTCTAAAATGCTATCTGATGTTATTTGAAGAGGGTTTTGCATTAACTAGCACAACCTATATAAAATTGTAAAATAATATTTTAACAGTAATTGCAAATCTTAAATTGTACTTTAACTGAAAATGCCTTTATTTTTCACTATATTACATAAAAAAAATGTGGTGCTAATTTCAAATAAATTCATATTACTATATACAGAAAATTTTATTATTTTAGTTGCCTTAAAAAGAAGCTTAAAATAAATAAGATACTAATGTGGTCAAATGTTGTTCAACAATTTATTGATAGAATTATACAATCAGCCATTATTTTATTTATTTATATTGAACTAATGTAGAACTATCTCCAGATTCTTAGAATACCACTAAAGCAAGACATTACTTTAAAAATAATGCTGATTAATGCTTTTCTTGATATTAAAAAAAATTGTCCTGGAATTTTGCATCTACATTTGGAAATAAGAATACTGTACAGTTATATGTGGATACCGGTTAAGTTAGTTTTATAAAATACATTATATCATTTCATCTTTTGCTATGCTTTAAAAATGGTACCAGTGAATCACAACTTTCTTTGTAAAGTTCTCAATCGATGTTGTTGTTAGGTGCCATCAAGTCAGTTCTGACTCATAGTGACCCTATGTACAACAGAATGAAACACTGCCAATCCTGTGTCACCCTCACGATCATTGCTATGTTGGAACCCATTCTTGCAGCCACTCTGTCAGTCCATCTTCTTGAGGGTCTTCTTAGTTTTTGTTAGCCCTACTTTACCAAGCATGATGTCCTTCTCCAGGGACTGGTGCCTCCTAATAACATGTACAACGTACGTGAGACAAAGTGTTATTATCCTCACTTCTGTAGAGCATCCTGGCTGTACTTCTTCCAAGACAGATTTGTTCATTCTTCTGAAAGTCCATGGTATATTCAGTACTCTTCAACAACACCATAATTCAACTGTAGTAATTCTTCTGTCTTCCTTATTCATTGTCCAGCTTTCCCATGCATGAGGCTATTGAAAATACCATGATTTGGGTCAGGTACACCTTAGCCCTCAAAGGAACATCTTTGCTTTTCAATACTTTAAAGAGGTCTTTTGCAGCAGATTTGCCCAATGCAGTAAGTTGTTTGGTTTCTTGACTGCTGCTGCCATGGGCATTGATCGTGGCTCCGGGTAAAACGAAATCCTTGACAACTTCAATTTTTTTCTCCATTTATCATGATGAGGCTTATTGGTCCAGTTGTGAAGATTTTTGTTTTCTTTATGTTGAGGCGTAATCCAAACTGATGGCTGTAGTCTTTGATCTTCATCAGTAAGTGCTTCAAGTCCTCTTATCTTTCTGCGAGCAAGCTTGTGTCATCAGCATATCACAGATGGTTAAAAAGTCTTCCTCCATTCCTTATGCTGCATTCTTCTTCACATAGTCCAGCTTTTCAGAATATTTGCTCAGCATACAGATTGAATAAGTATGCTGAAAAGATACAACCATGACATACAAATTTCCTGACATGAAACCACCCAGTATGCCCTCGATCTGTTCTAAAGACTGCCTCTTGGTCTATGTGTATGTTCCACGTGAGCACAATTAAGTATTCTGGAATTCCCATTCTTCACAATGCTACCCATAATGTGCTATGACCCACAGAGTTGAATGTCTTTGCATAGTCAATAAAACACAGGTAAACATCTTTCTGGTATTCTCTGCTTTTAACCAAGATCCACTTGACATCAGCAATAATATCCCTAGTTCTACATTCTGTTCCTAACCTAGCTTGAATTTCTGGCATTTCCCTGTCGATGTACTGCTGCAATGGTTTTTAGATTATCTTCAGCAAAATTTTACTCCCGTGTGATATTAATGACATTGTTCGATAATTTCCTTATTCTGTGGGATCTTTTTTTTTTTTTTTTTGTAATAGGCATACATATGGATCTCTTCCAGTCAGTTGACCAGGTAGCTGTCTTCCGAATTTCTTGGCATAGACAAGTAACCCCTTCCAGCCTTGCATCCATTTGTTGAAACATCACAATTGGTAGTCTGTCAATTCCTGTAGCCTTGTTTTCTCACCAATGCCTTCAGTGCAGCTTGGAGCTTTTCCTTCAGTACCATCATTTCTTGATGGTATTCTTCCTCTAAAATGGTTGAACATCAACCAATTCTTTTCAGTATAGTAGCTTGGTGTACTACCACTTGTCAGTTTGTGGTACTGTGGTTGCTTGCATGTTGCTATGATGCTGGAAGCTATGCCATCAATATTACAAATGCCAGCCAAATACCAGCAGTGTCACCCAGGATGGGCAGGTTTCAGCAAAGCTTCCAGACTAAGACAGACTAGGAAGAAGGACCTGACAATCTACTTCTAAAAAAAAAAAAAAAGGCAGCTAGTGAAAACCTTAAGAATAGCAGTGGAACACTGTCTCAATCAATAGATGATGCCAAAGAAGTTAGATGGGTATCAAAACACTAATATGTGTATTTATGAAACAGGAATTAACACTGCGTGGTTCTAAGGAAAGCAATTTCTGAGAGAAATGTGAGAGAATGGAAAGGTTGTGCAGCAACATGCTACTGGTTCCCTTTCTATTCTCACCCATCAAATGAGTCTCTTCCCTTCCCATGGAGAGAAACCAATGAGAAGAGATAATGCAACATTTTCTTTCCAAATACTGCTGAAATAGGCAAAAAGGAATGCAGGGAGAGTGAGGGATGAAGGCTTTCCCTCCTAAAATTTTATCTATTCATTCAAGAAATAACAGCTAATATATGTTAAGTTAGTGGAAATAAGAAGTGAACAAAAAAGACAAAAATTCTAGTGTTTATCTTTGTGTGTGTGGTGTGGAGGAGATAATAAATGCATTTAATAAGTAAATTATATAGCGGTATAAGCGCTGATAAGTTCCCTATAAGTTCAGCAGGGTAAGTAGGTAGTGCCAGACGTGGGAGTGAGGAGTGTTAATTTTAAGCTGGGTGGTCTGGGAAGGCTTCAATGAGAAGGTAAGATCTGACCCACAGGATGCGCTGTGGGAAGAGCTTCTAGACTGACAGAATAGCTAGTGCAAAGACCCTGAGGAGAAAGCGTGCTGCCTTTTTCCAGGAAAAGCAAGAGGATCAGAAAGAAGAATAATACCTTGAAGTTAGGATGATCTATAAAACTGTGGTGGTAGAATCTGTTATAGTATATCCAAAAAATCAAACCCATTGCCGTCGAGCCGGGTCCGACTGGTAGGGAGCCTATAGGACAGAGTAGAACTGCCCCATAGAGTTTCCAAGGAGCGCCTGGTGGATCTCAACTGCCGACCTTTTGGCTCACAGTACGCCACCAGGGTTTCCCTGTTATGGTATATTCTCTGTAAATCTTTTCAATATGTTTTCATTTAAACAGCCAATTAAGATTTCTAAAACTTTCTGAGTATATCTTGGTAATTTATATTTTGCTGTAAAATATACCATAACGGTTGAGGTATTTATTAGAATAAATATGAACTTTCATATATAACTTATTTTATGTATTTTTTAAATATGTACAGCCATGTTGCTTTCCTCTGTTTCTATATGTCCCCCCCCCCATCTCTTGGCAAAGGTTTTAATTTTTTTATTGCAGTATAATTCAGTAGTTAGATTATCAAGATACTTAAATACCAAATAAAAACCCTACATTTGCTGCTGCATGGAGCTTATACTTTGGTGCAAAAGAAAAAAAAAGAGATTAAAAAAATTAATGTATAATATGTTATATGGTGACAACACCTAAGGAGAAAACACCCGAGAAAAAGTAAAAGAAGAGTTGAAAATAGGTTTCACTTTTAGATGGACAATCAAAAAAAGACCTCAAGGAGAAATGACACAGTTAAATGTCTGGATATTTGCTGAATTTTTTCTTAGTGGTTATCCTAGCACAAAGATTGGAGTTTAGGGTTAGGCTAATAGTAATATCCTGCATTATCTTGGCTGAATAATTATTCTCATAGAAACATTTCATTAGTAACATTTCCTCTAAAAACAGAAATAGTAGCTTATAGTTATTTTTCAAATTTTTGCATCCCATAACTTTGCTGTAATAATATTATTTAGTATCAATGTATTAAAAATAATAATACCATATAGTAATAATAGGAAACCCCAGGGGTGTAGTAATTAAGAGCTATGGCTGCTAACCAAAAGGTAGGCAGTTCAAATCAACCAGGGGCTCCTTGGAAACTCTATGGGACAGTTCTACTCTGTCCTATAGGGTTGCTGTGAGTTGGAATCCACTCTAAGGCAACTGATTTAGTTTTGGGTTTTTATAGTAATAATGAACATGCGATATATTATTAAGAAACTATAGATAAAAGAAAAGAAATGGCTAATGATTTGGCAGATACACTGTGGGTTATCAAAATAAATATAGATGACAAGTTAAGCAGTGGGCACCAGCAAGAGTAAAAATATTCCAGCTAAGGAACTAAATGTGAAAAGCAGTGCAGTTAAAGAAAGGAGTTATTCAGGCATCAGATTTTCTCCCCATAGTTTCTGTTGGATTTATAATTCTCAGGGAGTTATCACACCCATTTCGAAAAATAGTCCTCTATAAGTAAAGTCCTGCAGCATTCTTGTCAATGTTAAGTTTGTGCTGATGTTTGTACATTTGTTCCACCCTTTGCTTGGTTACATCCAATAAACAGTTAATGAAATAAAAAAATGCTCTAAAAAGTGTTTTCTTAGAAAGCTTCATGAAGCATAAAAGATTCTGATGACGAAGACACTTCTTTTAAAGAAAGAGGAATCCAGCATATTAAATTGAATGAAACTGCCAACAATTTTATCAGAGAAATCAAATGTTTGCAGTTTTCAAAATCAACAAAAGAAAGCTGGGATGATAATCTGTCATGAGGTAGAAACTCAATTCTGAAACGGCATCAAATTTATATTTATAAAATTGGTATTTGAATAATTTTCTCAATTTTCTATGAAAAATGTAAAGTAATACATGCATTTCCCTGAGTATAATGCTACCTAAAAGTCAATGTATGCATTATATTTCAAAGAAGTGTAAATCATGGATTAAAAAAATTAGAAACACCTGTTTATTTAAATAATATCTATCTTTAAGAGCAATGCAATTAACAAATTTAATATAATACTATGGCTCTGCATAGTACCATGTCAAAACCAGGATATTGACATCAATACAGTTAAGATAGACAACACTTTCATCACCATAAGAATCTCCCATGTTGCCTTTTCATAGCCACACCCACTTCCTTACCCCTTACCTTAACCCCGGCAATGATTCACCTATTCTTTTCGTTAATTTTGTTATTTCAAGAATCTTGTATAAATAAAATCATAGAGCACTGTCTTACTTATCTACTGCTGCTATAGCACAAACACCACAAATCGGTACCATCAGGCAAAGAAAGATGGCCGGCAGAGGAACTTGCTGAAGGCAAACAGAAAAATCCAGCCCCACTGCCGTCGAGTCAATTCTGACTGACTCATAGTGACCCTGTAGGACAGAGCAGAACTGTCCCACAGGCTTTTCAAGGAGCCCCTGGTGGATTTGAACTGCCAGTCCTTTGGTTAGCAGCTTAGCTCTTAACCACTACACCACCAGTGTTTCCTGCTGAAGGCAAAGGGAATATCAAACGTATAGTTAGAGAAGGTAGTTATAAACATTAGCAATTATGTGACCACCTGCAGAAATAAACATAACAACGTAAGGACAAATTACTCATGATGAGAATAGTCTTCTCTGTTCACATATTTACTTTTGCTTTCTTCTTCCTTTATTCCATTATCTTCTTACATAAAATGTATTAATAATAGTTGAAATTATATTACAGTTTTTAAGTTGCAGGGTATCAAAAGAGAAGAGATAACATCACACAACGGTATTTCATCCTTTTCTGGGGAAAGACAATGTTTTCAGTTACATAAGGAAAATATTTGCATCATGTTAGGCATTGTACTTTTTGTTATTGCACTCTGGAGATTTAGTAAGGTTTAAAGAGTTGAGGACGGTTGCCAATTTGACAATAAGTGGACTCTGATGGGAAATTGTACGTGTCAATTTGTCTAGGCTAAGGTCCTCAATTATTCAATCGAACACCAATCTAGGTTTTTTTTTTTTTTTTTAAGGTATTTCGTATATGTGATTGAAGGCTATAATCAGATCATTGGCCTTAAGAGCAGAAATCAGGCTTTACTAAGAAGAAGGAATTCTACCTGTGGACAGTGTGGACAGCAACTTTTATCCTTATCTGAAAATTCCAGACTGCTATTTCAGACAGTTTGTGCTACAGATTTCTAACTTTCCTAGTTATACAGTAAACTTACTTAAGCAGTAGATGTCTTAATACATATCTTCTTTTGACAATTCTTTATGAATAAACACTGTTAGGAATTGAATTTTGTTATTCCAAGTTATATGTTAAATTCCCAGCCTTCATACTTGTAGATATCTTCTGAGTTACATAAAAAAAAAAAAAAAACAGAATAGGCACAGAAACACACCCAGCAGGAAGACAGACTCCATGTGAGGATTGTCTACTAGTCAAGGAACACCAGGGAACCAAGGAAACCCAAGAGCTATCAGCAAGGAAGGAACTGATGCAGCTGATACCCCAATTTGGACTTTCAGCTTTCAGAACTCTGACAAAGGAAGATTTGTTGTTTCAAGCCACCCATTTTTGGTATTTGTATTACAGCAGCACTATAAGTTACTCAGACAGGTATGTGCCCTTCTCGTATCTTCTGGAACAGCTTGTGCAGAATTGGTGTTGGTAGAATTCTTTGGAGAAACTATTTGGGCCTGTAGTTTTTTGTGTATGGACGTTTTTCAGTTACAATTTCTATATTATTAATAGCTACAAGGTTATTCAAATTATCTTTTTAATGTTGAATGAATTTTGATATTTTGTGTTTTTTCAAGAAAACAGTCTCTTTCACCTGATTTTCTAAATTTATGTGAGTAGAATTTTAAATAGCGTTTTTCTAGTATTCTTCTGATATCTGTACATCTGTAATGATATACCTTGTCTCATTATTGAAATTGGTTAATTTGTGTTTTTTCAGTCTTTTTCTTTGTAAGTCTTGCTAAATGTTTATTAATTTAAATGCTCTTTTCTTTATTTTCCTTATACTTTTCCTGTTTTTGATTTCATTGATTTCTGCTTCTGTCTTTATTATTTTCTCCATTCCGTTTGCTTTGGGTTTAATTTGCTTCTTCTAGGTTCTTGAAGTGAAGCTTTTATTATTGATTTGAGATTTTTCATTACTTCTACGGATGCAGTCAGTACTATAAATTCCATCTCTGCACTCTTAGATGTGTTCCCAAATTTTGATGTATTTTTATTTTCCTTCAATCAAATGTAATTTTTATTTCCCTTGAGACTTTTTCTTTAGATCATGGATTATTTAGAAGTATATTATTTAATTTCCAAGTGTTTGAAGACTTCCTTGTTATCTTTCAGTTACTGATTTCTAGCTTTATCCCACTGTGGTCAGAGAACACACTCTGTATGATTTCAATTCTTTAAGTTTGTTGAGTTTTTTTGTTTGTTTTTATGGTCCAGGATTCGGACAATTTTGGTATATGTTTCGTGGACTCTTGCAAAGTTTATTCACTGTTGCAGGGTAAAGTGTTTTATAAGTATCAGTTAAATCCTCCCCCTCAATTGATAGTGTTGTTGAATTCTTCTGTATCACTACTAATTTCCTGTCCAGTTGTTCTATTAGTTGGTGAGAGGGGAGTGCTGAAGTCTCCAAATATAATTTTGGACTTTTTAATTTCTCTTTTCAATTCTATCAACTTTTGCTTTTTATATTTTGCATCCATGTTGCTTGACGCATACTAATTTAAGATTGCTATGTCTTATCAATGAATTAACCCCTTTATTATTAACCTATCTGTCCATTTCTGGTAATTTTCTTTTCCCGGAAGTCTACGTTATCTGGTATTAATATAGACATTCCTGTTAGTCTTTAATTACATTTCGTATGATATATATTTTTCTTCATTTTACTTTCAACCTGCCTCAATTGCTGTGTTTACAATGAGTTACTTGAAGACAACATATAGTTGGGTCATATTTTTAATCTACTCTACCAATTTACGTTTATATTTAGATACGTTTTTATAATTATATTTAGGTATATATAATTATAATTATATTTTTATAATTTATATTTAGATAAGTTATATTTACTATAATTATCGAATGTTAGTGTCATCTGTCATTTTCTTGAATTTCTGTGAGTTATTTTAACATTTCATTTATTTTGTTTTATACACAGTGTTTTTTAGTATATTTCTTTGTATACTTTTTTTTTTTCTTTCTGGGTGCTCAAGTAATAAAATATATATACTTTTCTGTTAATAATATAATCGCCTCACTTATTTCCCCTGCATCTATTTGTAACCAAATCAGACAGTGTTATAGTTTTTGCTTCAGCAATGAAGCATAATTTAGACAACTCAAGAGGATAAGACAGGTTATTATATTTACACATCTTATGCTAACCATGTTCTGTCTTTCTTTCCTTATGTTCCAAAGATCCTCCATTATTTTGAGTAGATCTGCTGGTAACGAATTTTCTTAATTTTCCTTTATCTAAGAATGTCTTGATTTTCTCTTCAATCTAAAAGATATTCTCTCTAGATATAGATTTTTGGGTTGTCAGTTTGTTTTTTGTTTTGCTCTGTTTGCAACACTTGAAAATATTGTGACTCTTTTTCCTGGCCTTTGCGGCTTCTAGCAAGAACTCTACTGTCATTCTAGTTGTTTTTTCCCTATAGGTAAGGTCCAATTTTTTTCTGGCTGCTTTCAAGATTTTTTTCTTTGTCTTTATATATACTTTTATAATAGATTTTACTTTTTAGAGCAGTTTTAGGTTTACAGAAAATTGTGCAAAAAGAATAGACAGTTTTTGTATAATGTTTCTCCCCCAGGCGCACTGTTTCTCCTATTATTAATGTCTTATAGTCGTGCAGCACGCTTGTGTCACTTGAGAAACAAATATTTATACATTGTCTTTAACTTAAATTTATAGTTTGCATTAGGGTTCACTCTGTACATTCCTATGGGTTTTGACAAATGCATAATGCCACGTATCCACCATTAGAGTATTATAGAAAAAAAAAAGTATAGTTTTATTGCCCTAAAAATGCCCTTTGCTGCACCTATTCATCCATCTCCAGTCCCTCTGAGCCCCTGTAAACCACTGATATTATACTGTCTCTACACAGTTCCCTTTTCCAGAATATCACATAGTTGGAGTCATATATATGTAGCATTTTCAGATTGGCTTCTTTCACTTAGCAACATGCATTTAAGGCTCCTCAACATCTTTTGGTAGCACGATAGGTCATTTCTTTTCTTATCATTGTAATACTACATTCTGTCTGTCAAAGTCCATGTGTATAGTCACCATTCATGCAGGTGAATAAAGGTATTTGCAGTGAAGGAGTTGTTGGTCTTGCAAAATTCAATCATGTGATCTCCAGCATCGTTTCTATCACCAAGGCCATATTTTCCAACTACCAATCCTTCTTCTTTGTTCCCAGCTTTCATATTCCAAAAACCAGTTATTATCAGTGCATCCTGATTGCACATTTGATAAATTTTAGATTGCAGAAGTTGATAAAAATCTTCAATTCCTTCATCTTTGGCCCTAGTGGTTGGTGTGTAAGTTTGAATAATAGTAGTATTAAGTGTTCTTCCTTGTAAGCGTATGGATATTATCCTATCACTGACAGTGTTGTACTTGAAGGTAAACCTTGAAATGTTCTTTTTGACCATGCATGCAATGCCATTCCTCTTCAAGCTGTCATTCTGGAATAGTAGACTGTGATTGTCTGATTCAAAATGGCCAATACCAGTCTATTTCAGCTCACTAATGCCTAGAATATTGATGTTTATGTATTCTATTTCATTTTTGAATATTTCCAATTTTCCTGTATTCAAACCTTGTACATTCCATGTCCCTGTTATTAATGGATGTGTGCAGCCTTTTCTTTTCATTTTGAGTTGTGCCACACCAGCAAATGAAGGTCCCCTAAGCTTGAGCCCATCTACATCATTAATATCGACTCTACTTTGAGGAGGCAGCTCTTCCCCAGTCATGTTTTTAGTGCCTTCCAACCTGAGGGGCTGGTCTTCGGGCACTGTATTAGACAATGTTCTGCTGCTATTCATAAGGTTTTCACTGGATAATTCTTTTCAGAAGTAGACCAGCGGGTCCTTCTTCCTCATCTTTCTTAGTCTGGAAGTTCAGCTGAAACCTGTCTGCCATGGCTGACCGTGCTGGTATTTGAATGATATTGCTGGCAATGACATAGCTTCCAGCATCACAGCAACACCACAAGCCCCCATAGTATGACGAATTGAAGGTATTGACGATAAACAAAGCTCTGGGAATTGACAGAATGCCAACTGAGATGTTTCGACAAGAAGATGAAGTGCTGGAAGTGCTCACTTATCTATGCCAAGAAATTTGGAAGTCAGCTACCTGGCCAACTGACTGGAAGAGATCCATATTTATGCCTATTCCCAAGAATGGTGATCCAACGAAATGCAGAAATTATCAAACAATATCATTAATATCACATGCCAGCAAAATTTTGCTGAAGACCATTAAAAGTGGCTGCAACAATGTACCAACAGAGAACTGCCAGAAATTCAAGGCAAATTTAGAAGAGGACATGGAACCAGGGATAGCATTTCTGATGTCAGATGGATCCTGGCTGAAAGCAGGGAATACCAGGAAGATGTTTACATGTGTTTTATTGACTGTGCTAAGGCATTCGACTGTGTGCATCATAACAAATTATGGATAACATTGCAGAGACTGGAAATTCTGGAGCGCTTAACTGTGCTCACTAGCATCCGCATGGATAAAGAGAAAGTTGTTCCAACAGAACAAGATGCTGTGTGGTTTTAAGTCAGGAAAGGTGTGTGTCAGGGTTGTATCCTTTGACCACGCCTATTCAATCTGCATGCTGAGCAAATAATCCAAGAAGCTGGACTATATGAAGAAGAATGGGGCATCAAAATTGGAGGAAGACTCATTAACAACCCGTGTTATGCAGATGGCTCCACATTGCTTGCCGAAAGTGAAGAGAACTTGGAGTACTTACTGATGAAGATCAAAGAGCACAGACTTCAATATGGAGCACAGCCTTCAATATGGATTACACCTCAACATAAAGAAAACAAAAATCCTCACAACTGGACCAATGAGCAACATCATAAACTATAAATGGAGTAAACATTGAGGTTGTCAAGGATTTCATTTTCCTTGGATCCACAATCAATGCCCATGGAAGCAGCAGTCAAGAAATCAAAAGGCACATTGTACTGGGCAAATTGGCTGCAAAAGATCTTTTAAAGTGTTGAAAACCAAAGATGTCACCTTGAGGACTAAGGTGTGCCTGACCCAAGCCATGATGTTTTCAATCGTCTCATATGCATGTGAAAGTGAGACAATGAATAAGGAAGACCGATGAAGAATTGATACCTTTGAATTGATGCTGGCGAAGAATATTGATTATACCATGGATTGATAAAGAATGAACAAGTCTGTCTTGGAAGAAGTACAACCAGAATTTTCCTTAGACGCAAGGATTATGAGACTGCATCTCACATACTTTGGGCATGTTATTAGCAGGGATTAGTCCCTGGAGGACATCATGATCATTGAAAAACAGGAAGTCCTTCAACAAGATGAATCGTTACAGTGACTGCCACAATGTGCTCAAGCATAGCAACAATGGTGAGAATGGTGCAGAACTGGGAGAGTTTCATTCTGTTGTGCACAGTGTTGCTATAAGTTAAAACTGGCTTGATGGTGCCTAACAACAACAACAATATTCCATTGTATGGATGTACCACCCTTTGGCTTACCGAAAGCCGTCTTAGTTGCTTCCAATGTTTGGCAAATAAGGCTGCTATAAAAATCCATGTGCACGTTCTTGTGAGGATATTAATTTCAGTTTATTTTGGTAACTACCTAGTTCAATTCCTGGATCGTATGGTAAGCCTAGGCATTGCTTTGTTTAAGAAACTGTTTAAAGTTTTCCAAAGCAGCTGTAAAATTGCATTCTCACCAGGAATGAATGAGAGTTTCTTTGCTCCACATCTTTACTAGAACAATCTTTTGCTTTTATGGTATATATTTTTTTCCTTCACAGTGAGAAATTTAGTTATGAGAAACGTTGACATGGGTTCCTTTGGGTTTACTCTGTTTGGGGTTTGCTCATCTCCTTGAATATGTCGATGTATAACGCTTGCCAAATTGGGGAATTTAACAGTCATTATTTCTTCAAGCATGTTTTCAGGTCACACTCTTTCTCATCTGTTTTCAGTGCAGTGGTGAAACGAATGTTAGATTTTTGTTATAGTCCCGCAGGTCCCTGAGCCTTCTTCTTCTTCTTTTTTTTTTTTTTAGTTGTTTTTCAGCTTTTTTTAATCTGTTGTTCAGATCGATAATTTCTATTGTTCTATCTTCCAGTTGACTGATACCTTCCTTTGCCCCCTTCATTTTGTAATTGATCTCATCTACTCATTTTTTTGTTGTTATATTGTTCAGTTCTAAATTTTCTATTTAGCTCTTCTATGTATCTTTTTTCTTATGAAACTTTGTATTTCTTTCCTGAAACTTTCTATTTTTTTATTTGCTTCACATGTGCTCATATTTCCTCTATGAAGCATACTTATCATTGCTGCTTTAAAATATTTGCCTGATATATCTAACACTAACACCTCTATCATCTAGATATTGGCCTCTATTGATTGTTTTGTATCATTTTGTTTGAGAACTTTCTGGTTCTTGGTATGAAGAGTGATTTTCAGTTAAAATTGGAACACATTTTTTTATCATGTTAAGTGTCTCTGGATCTTAAATCTTATTTTAGTTGCTTTCTTCTGACACTGCTGTAGCAAGAAAAGCATGTTTGCCACTTCATCACTGCCAGTTGGAGGTTCAAGTCCAAGTTTTCTACTCGGCCTTTACTGGTGTTCAAGGATGGCGGTTCCTTGACACAGTTGGGTGAAGTGAGAATTTTAACTCTTCATATAACCTGCACTGACACCACGTTGCAGTAGCCTGGTTACTGATAGATAATGGTGAATGTCCCTACTCTCTTACAAGGCTTTTCTGACACTACCCCAACAGAAAGAGGAAGAGCCATCTTGCTACCACCTGGTTGAGGTAAAAGTCTAGGCACTCCATATGGTCTGCGCTGACAGTGTGAGGGGGCAGGGTTGTGACCAGTCATCAGGAATAAAATTCCCAGACCCCTCTTTGCATTCTCTTACACCACTGTTGCAGGAGTGTTGGGGCACATTGCTACAGCCTTGTGAGGATGGAAGTCTAGGCTTTCCAGTCAGCCTTTGATGACACGGATGGTGACATGGTTAGTATTTTTTCTATGATGGTTGGCTATAATAGAAGAGGTATTGTCAAAAGGTTTTCTGTCCTGTAGGCTGTCCCTTCCCCAGTCCTTTGGCAAGAGAAGGCAGTTTTTGTTGTTGTTGTTGTTGTTGTTATGGCTTATTTTGTCTGCATGTGTTGGCATTTCTGGGTAACTGCATTATTCAGCCCGGCAAATCTGAGGAAAATAAAATCCGGGAAACTCACCATCATGTCATTCCTTGAGTCTTCAGGTCTCCCTTGATCTCTCCACTTTTCAGAATTTTCTTATATTTGTTTTACATGTAATGCCAGGGATTTTTAATTGTACTTAGGAAGGCAAATGGAGAAAGTAAATCTACTTTGTAATCACTCCACTGTTTTAAAAGGTGTAATATAAATCATGTTTCCCTAGCTATCAGGTTCCTGGGTAGCACAAATCATTTGCACTTGACTACTAACAGCAAGGTTGGCAGTTCCAATTCACTCCGTGGTGTCATGAAAGGCCTGGCAATCTACTTTTGTAAAATTATAACCAATGAAAACCCTTTGGAGCACAGTTCTATTCTGAAACATGTGGGGTTGTCATGAGTCAGAATCAACTCTGTGGTAACAGGTTTGAATTTTTTTGTTTGTGTTTTAGCTATCAGTGATTTTTTCATTGTCTCAGCTGACGGCCTCTACTCAGTATTCACCAAGTACTGTGAGCTCATAAAGGCAAGACTCTGGTTCACCTGTTTCAGTCAGTAGAAGAAGGTAAGTTAAAAAGTATTGTTTGCATTAAGTGTAATTTTTGCTTCTAAAATTTAGTGGCGCTTGCACCAATGGTTTGCTTTGTTCATTCGTGCACATATAACTTCATCTTATGTTTTTCAAGATAAAGGAAATTGAAAACTAACAAAAGAAATTAAGCAAAGTTCATTTTTCTTGTCTTAGGTAACATGTCCCACTTTGTTAAATTATAGAGGAATGAGCATAATTTAAAGCTGAATTTTAAAAATTTAAAGTAATATGGGTGCTTATGCATTTTAATGAAATATATTTCTCTATCTATATCTATCCATCTTCATATTTTATTTAACACTTAGATTATTATAATTTTCTGAGTGACCTGATGCCCAAAGGAATATAGTAAATTCCATAAAACTCATAGTTTGTGGCGTGACGTGCATATGCATTTTCATCATTAACAGTGAATTACGACGTAATGAAGATATCATTTGCTTTCTAATACATACTTACTTCCTAAATTACACACAAAAACAAATTGCTTTCCAGAATTCATACATTTCATGTAGTTTAGTTTTAGCAACTGAATGTATCTCAAATATTACAAATTTAGACCTAAAAATAAGGTGCTACCAAAGCAAACCTTAAAATAGGTACCACTGCTTTCGTGCATAGGCAATAAGCAGTAAGGCCACAAATATTGCAGAACAAAAAACCTGTGACTATTTCAAGTGCTTCTTGCAATATCTTGAAAGGTGGACTCATGTTGACCGAGCCCATCTCTATGAGGAAAACGTTGGTAAATTCCAGAGTATTAATGGGTGTTATTTGATCTTGCCACTCTCAACAAAGTCCTTTAAGAAAGAGATGATCTCAGAATACACCTAGATATGGTATCATCACAATAATAGAAATTATAGTTCTGCTCAAAGAAGCTGCCAATGTCCAAATTATAACATCCAAATCAACTGAGAGGCTAGAAATTTTGTGTCCTTTTGGAGCTAGCTAACTACATCTATAACCTACATTAAAGAAATTACAAGAAGGGGTCTGAAAAGGCAGCCATAGTAGAGATAAAACTGTTGACCCCAAGCTTCTTCAGGCTTCTAACAATAAAAGTTTGAGAAATATGAGTAACACCCAGAGGCCAAGACCAGATTGAGAGTGGTGTCTTCTTAATGACTACCAATGGCTATGTCCTCCAAGACAAGTTTGATTGATCAAGCACATAATTATAACGTAACTAAGTTTTCTCCATAACTTCACATATATGTATTACTGTTACTTACATCCCTGAAAAAACAAACAAAAAAAGTTACGTATGAGCAAACACACTCTGTAATTATTTTCTTCAACTGTACCTGATATTATTGATTTTCTAACCAAAGGACTCCCTTTAGTATTTCTTGTAGTTTTGGTTTGGTTTTTACGGATTCCCTCAACTTGCATTTATCTGGAAATGTCTTAATTTCACCTTCATATTTAAGAGACAGTTTTGCTGGGTATATGATTATTGCCTGGCAATTATTTTCCTTCAATTTTTTAAACATGTCATCACATTGCCTTCTTGCCTGCATGTTTCTGAAGAGTAGTCTGAGCTTGTTCTTATTGTCTCTCCTTTGTAGGTGACTTTTCGTTTATCCCTTGCTGCTCTTATAATTCACTCTTTACCTTTGGTTTTGGCAAGTTTGAGTATAATATGTCTTGGTTTCTTTCTTTTAAGATCTACCTTACATGGATTTCGATGAGCAACTTGGGTAGATATCCTCTTATCTTTCACAATATCAGGGATGTTTTCTGCCCACTAATCTTCAACAATTCTCTCTGTATTTTCTGTTATCCTTCCCTGCTCTGGTACTCCAGTAACTTGTAGGTTATTTGTCTTGATAGATTCTCACATGATTCTTAAGGTTTCTTCATTTTTTAAAATTCTTTTATCTGATTTTTCTTCAAATATGTTAGTGCCAAGTGATTTATCTTTGAGTTCAGAAATTTTAGCTTCCACTTGCCCAGTTCTGCTCCTCTGACTTTCTATTTACTTATCTAATTCTGTAATTTTATTGTTAATCTTCTGAATTTCTGATTGCTGTATGTCTATGGATTTTTCCAGTTTATTAAACTTTTCATTATGTTCCTGAATAATCTTTCTAATTTCTTCAATTGCTTTATCTGTGTGTTCCCTGGCTTGTTCTGAGTATTGCCTTATTTCCTTCCTGATGTCTGGAAGGGTTGTGTATATTAAACTCTTGTATTCTGCATTAGGTAATTCCAGGAATGCACTTTTATCTAGAAGATCCCTGGATTTTTTGTTTTAAGAGCCTGTTGAGGTGATCATGGTCTGTTTTTTCATGTGACTTGATATTGACTGTTGTCTCTGAGCCATCTATATGTTATTGTATTAGTTTATGCTTGCTTACTGTGTTGTAGCTGCTTGCTTTGTTTTGTTTTGGTATACCCCTATGGGTTACTTGAGTGAGCAGGCTTGATTATTTTCACCTTTGGAGCTCTGACGTCCTGTCCCCAAATGGCTAGAGCTGTTATCAGGTATATCAGTGTAGGAGTCCATTCAGTTTTCTTGTAAGAATTCGGCTCAGGTTTCCAGGTAGCTGGTCATCAAGTGTGTGGTACAGGCTCTGTCCTAAAGTCTTAGATGAGCATGGGTGTTTGGCGTATATACCGGTGTCTGATTGCAGCAGGGGTCATGCTCTGAACAAGGCAGGGGGCTGAGAAATGACCCCAAAGTGTCTCTGAGGAAAGCGCATCCCTGTTCCCTAGAGCATGCAAGTGCGTGAGTTCTGCAGAAGGACCATGTGCACCCAGTGTTCTTGGTTGTAAGGACTGGGAGGTACCAGTTATCTTTGGACTCCCGTCACGGGTGGCTGGTGACCTGAGTGGAGCTACCAGTCCTTAGGTCCCTGATGTGGGCAGATGAGGACCTTGTTTCATAGGTAAAGCAATATCACACATCAAACACCCACCTCTCCACTGCACAGCCAAAATGATTGGAGTCTGCCAACATGGGCCTATTCTCCCGAAATAGGCCCACATGGGTCCATGCAGAAGGGAAAGGTGTTCAAAGTCCACGGATGGCTTATGCCTGGACAGGAGCCTTTTCTGTCTTGAGCTCGCCTGGCTGGTGGAGCTGGCAAATTATCTTTTCCCCCAATTGCAATTTTTTTCCTTCACCAAGGCTGGGAGGATGGCTCTAGGTGCTCACCAAGGCCTATCTCAGGCCCAGGTAATTCAGCCACTGATGCCAGCTTGGGGGGGGGCATGTTAAAATATATGCAAGTACTTAGCTTTTGCCGAGAGCGCCGTTCTCAGGTTCCGGAGGTGTGAGTAGGTTGTGCGGCTGGCTGCTTCTCCCTGAGGATACTGCAGCCGAACGTTAGTACCAGCTTGCTACTGCCACTCCAGGAATGGTGCCTGAGGGCTCCCCACAATTCTGGCCTGGTAACTCCTCTTTGCTTCTGAATGGTCTCTTCCTCCTCCTACCCCTCAGTTTATTTTCTAAGCTTGCTTTTGAAGCTCAGGGCCCCCAGCTTGTCACAGAAATACTTGTTTCACTTGTTTTTTGGGTCTTTGTTGTAAAGAGGGCTCGCCAGAAGTGTCTGTCTATTCCGCCATCTTGGCTGTGCCTCAAGATATTTCATTCTTAAAGAAATACTCCTGCTAAAAGATTTCTTTCTTAACCTAGATATGGGGCACTCAGTAATTAATTACTTTATTGAGTATGGCAAGAGCAAAGGAACTATTGGGAACCAACAACCAGAAGGGAAAAAGTGATGGCTACATGAGAGGCATGTTGTTGGTGCCATCAAGTCTTTTCTGACTCATAGCAACCCTATGTACAACAGAATGAAACCCTTTCTGTTCCTGGGCCATCCTCACAATCATTGCTATGGTTTAGCCCATCATTGCAGCAACTGTGTCAATCCATCTTGAGGAGGGTCTTCCTTTCTTTCATTGACCCTCTACTTTACCAAGCATGATGTCCTTTGCCAGGGACTGGTCCCTCCTGATACCATGTCTAAATATGTGAGATGGAGTCTTGCCATCTTCACCTCTAAGGAGCATTCTGGCTGTACTTCCAAGGCAGATTTGTTCATTCTCCTGGCAGTCCGATTTATATTCAATATTCTTCACCAACACTGTAATTGAAAGGCATCAATTCTTCTTCAGTCTTCCTTATTCATTGTCCAGCTTTTGCACGCATATAAGATTAGAAATACCATGACTTGAGTCAGGCACACCTTAGTCCTCAAAGTGACATCTTTGCTTTTTAACACTTTAAAGAGGCTCTTTGCAGCAGATTTGCCCAGTGCAATGCATTTTTTTATTTCTTGATCGCTGCTTCCACTGGCATTGATTGTGGTTTCAAGTAAAATGAAATTCTTGACAACTTCAGTATTTTCTCTGTTTATCATGATGTTGTTTATTGGTCTTTAGAGACATAGTGGATTGAAAATATAAAAAATTGAAGCTTGCACTGGCCATTACTTGCGTGGCTAAACAATAAATAAATGGATTGGCTATTATTTAATACACTTGGGGAGTTCAGGACAAACAATATATACAAAAGATAATAATGGGAATAACTATGAGTCCATTAAAGAAGCCATGAGTTTAAGGAGAATCATATGGAGCTGTCCATTTAGGAGGGCATAAGGGAAGAGAAACTGTGATCTGTTGAGAGAAAGCTGGAGTACAGCATATGTATGAATAATTTTCATCAAGAGGAACTGTGGAGATAGAAGGAATATCAATCATTAAGAGCCTCACATGCCTTGGAAAGGAGTGTTAGTTTTATCTAGAAAGCATCAAGAAAGTTATTCAGAGAGTCAAAAAAAATTAACCCAGTGAGAAGTAACTGAGAACTATAGGCACATGTCAATTTATTCAAAGTGTAGCTGGGAATTTCTAGTCGTCTGCCTATTTTCACAGTCTGTTTTTTTAATGAAAGTATCATATACATTTATAGGACTAAAGAGCAAAACAAAAACAAACAAACAAAAAGCCTAAGGTAATAGTAGAACCAGCAATTTGTTTGGGACCATGATTATACATTCCCACATTGTCTAAGAAATTCAATGCAATCTATAAGATACATAGATAAAAGATTAAACAAGTTATGAAAAAAAGTCTTAGGTGATATATATCAAATGTATAAAAGACAGTGTTCAAAGTTTTACAGATCAAATAGAAAAAGACCCAAGTTATTAAAATAATGCTTATATTTATAGATAGAATAAACCATTATTTAAGTATTACGTGTATGTTTTAATTGCTGTAATACAAGTTTATTATTAAAGAAATGATTCACATATTATACTAATACAAATAATTTACATATTTTTAAAAGTTCAAAACTGAAATATTAACCTTTACTATTTATTATTTCAGTAGATTATTTACTGAGTAAAAACCAAAAACCCCACTGCCATCAAATCAATTCCAACTCATAGCAACTCTATAGGACAGAGTAGAGCTGCCCCGTATGGTTTTCAGGGAGTGCCTGGTGAATTCAAACTACCAACTTTTTGGTTAGCAGCCATAGCTCTTAACTACTACGCCACCAGGGTTTCCATTGAGTAAAAGAATGTATAATAAATGTCTTCTGTTTTTGGAAATGATAAACTAGCATAAGGAGGACACATTTTTAAGTGTGCTATGAATAAGACAGTTATAAAGATAGTATTTAATAAATATGGGTATTATTGGTTTCTTTCTTCTGAAAAAATAAGGGGCTTTGAATATTTTGAGAGTATATTCTGTAATTTTTTTTTTTTTTTTCATGTACCCCTTTCTTTCTCTTGGGCTCATAATTACCTTGTGTCCTTAGTGTTTAAAACTTTTCTTATTTTTTTTTATAAACTTTTATTGAGCTTCAAGTGAACGTTTACAAATCAAGTCAGTCTGTCACATATAAGTTTATATACATCTTACTCCTTACTCCCACTTGCTCTCCCCCTAATGAGTCAGCCCTTCCAGTCTCTCCTTTCGTGACAATTTTGCCAGCTTCCAACTCTCTCTATCCTCCCATCCCCCCTCCAGACAGGAGATGCCAACACAGTCTCAAGTGTCCACCTGATATAATTAGCTCACTCTTCATCAGCATCTCTCTCCTACCCACTGTCCAGTCCCTTTCATGTCTGATGAGTTGTCTTCAGGAATGGTTCCTGTCCTGTGCCAACAGAAGGTTTGGGGACCATGACCGCTGGGATTCCTCTAATCACAGTCAGACCATTAAGTCTGGTCTTTTTATGAGAATTTGGGGTCTGCATTCCACTGATCTCCTGCTCCCTCAGGGGTTCTCTGTTGTGCTCCCTGTCAGGGCAGTCATCGGTTGTGGCCGGGCACCAACTAGTTCTTCTGGTCTCAGGATGATGTAGGTCTCTGGTTCATGTGGCCCTTTCTGTCTCTTGGGCTCTTAGTTGTCGTGTGACCCTGGTGTTCTTCATTCTCCTTTGATCCAGGTGGGTTGAGACCAATTGATGCATCTTAGCTGGCCGCTTGTTAGCATTTAAGACCCCAGACGCCACATTTCAAAGTGGGATGCAGAATGTTTTCATAATAGAATTATTTTGCCAATTGGCTTAGAAGTCCCCTTAAACCATGGGCCCCAAACCCCCGCCCTTGCTCCGCTGACCTTTGAAGCATTCATTTTATCCCAGAAACTTCTTTGCTTTTGGTCCAGTCCAGTTGAGCTGACCTTCCATGTATTGAGTGTTGTCCTTCTCTTCAGCTAAAGCAGTTCTTATCTACTAATTCATCAATAAAAAACCCTCTCCCTCTCTCCCTCCCTTCCCCCCTCATAACCACAAAAGTATGTGTTCTTCTCAGTTTATACTATTTCTCAAGATCTTATAATAGTGGTCTTATATAATATTTGTCCTTTTGCCTCTGACTAATTTCGCTCAGCATAATGCCTTCCAGGTTCCTCCATGTTACAAAATGTTTGACAGATTCGTCACTGTTCTTTATCGATGCGTAGTATTCCATTGTGTGAATATACCACAATTTATTTACCCATTCATCTGTTGATGGACACCTTGGTTCCTTCCAGCTTTTTGCTATTGTAAACAGAGCTGTAATAAACATGGGTGTGCATATATCTGTTTGTGTGAAGGCTCTTGTTTCTCTAGGGTATATTCTGAGGAGTGGGATTTCTGGGTTGTATAGGTAGTTCTATTTCTAACTGTTTAAGATAACGCCAGAGAGATTTCCAAAGTGGTTGTACCATTTGACATTCCCACCAGCGGTGTATAAGAGTTCCAATCTCTCCACGGCCTCTCCAACATTTATTATTTTGTGTTTTTTGGACTAATGCCAGCCTTGTTGGAGTGAGATGGAATCTCATCGTAGTTTTAATTTTCATTTCCCTAATGGCTAATGATCGAGAGCATTTTCTCATGTATCTGTTAGCTGCCTGAATATCTTCTTTAGTGAAGTGTGTGTTCATATCCTTTGCCCACTTTTTGATTGGGTTGTTTGTCTTTTTGTGGTTGAGTTTTGACAGAATCATGTAGATTTTAGAGATCAGGTGCTGGTCGGACATGTCATAGCTGAAAATTCTTTCCCAGTCTGTAGGTGGTCTTTTTACTCTTTTGATGAAGTCTGTAGATGAGCGTAGGTGTTTGATTTTTAGGAGCTCCCAGTTATCAGGTTTCTCTTCGTCATTTTTGGTAATGTTTTGTGTTCTGTTTATGCCTTGTATTAGGGCTCCTAACGTTGTACCTATTTTTTCTTCCATGATCTTTATCGTTTTGGCCTTTATGTTTAGGTCTTTGATCCACTTGGAGTTAGTTTTTGTGCATGGTGTGACGTATGGGTCCTGTTTCATTTTTTTGCAAATGGATATCCAATTATGCCAGCACCATTTATTAAAAAGACTATCTTTTCCCCAATTAACTGACACTGGGCCTTTGTCAAACATCAGCTGCTCATATGTGGATGGATTTATATCTGGGTTCTCAATTCTGTTCCACTGGTCTATGTGTCTGTTGTTGTACCAGTACCAGGCTGTTTTGACTACTGTGGCTGTATAATAGGTTCTGAAATCAGGTAGAGTGAGGCCTCCCACTTTCTTCTTCTTTTTCAGTAATGCTTTACTTATCCAAGGCTTCTTTCCCTTCCATATGAAGCTGGTGATTTGTTTCTCTATCACCTTAAAAAATGACATTGGAATTTGGATCGGAAGTGCATCGTATGTAGAAATGGCTTTTGGTAGAATAGACATTTTTACTATGTTAAGTCTTCCTATCCATGAGCAAGATGTGTTTTTCCACTTAAGTAGGTCCTTTTGAATTTCTTGTAGTAGAGCTTTGTAGTTTTCTTTGTATAGGTCTTTTACATCCTTGGTAAGATTTATTCCTAAGTATTTTATCTTCTTGGGGGCTACTGTGAATGGTATTGATTTGGTTATTTCCTCTTCGATGTTCTTTTTGCTGATGTAGAGGAATCCAAGTGATTTTTGTATGTTTATCTTATAACTTGAGACTCTGCCAAACTCTTCTAT
Source organism: Elephas maximus indicus (assembly GCF_024166365.1). Lineage (NCBI taxonomy): Eukaryota > Metazoa > Chordata > Mammalia > Proboscidea > Elephantidae > Elephas > Elephas maximus. Next base: position 60,858,049 of record NC_064842.1, read on the forward strand.
TAGTTTCAGTAGTTTTCTGGAGGATTCCTTAGGGTTTTCTGTGTATAAGATCATGTCCTCTGCAAATAGAGATAATTTTACTTCCTCCTTGCCAATCCGGATGCCCTTTGTTTCTTTGTCTAGCCTAATTGCCCTGGCTAGGACTTCTAGCACGATGTTGAATAAGAGCGGTGATAAAGGGCATCCTTGTCTGGTTCCCATTCTCAAGGGAAATGCTTTCAGGCTCTCTCCATTTAGAGTGATATTGGCTGTTGGCTTTGCATAGATGCCCTTTATTATGTTGAGGAATTTTCCTTCAATTCCTATTTTGGTGAGAGTTTTTATCATAAAACGGTGTTGGACTTTGTCAAATGCCTTTTCTGCATCAATTGATAAGATCATGTGGTTTTTGTCTTTTGTTTTATTTATGTGGTGGATTACATTAATGGTTTTTCTGATATTAAACCAGCCTTGCTTACCTGGTATAAATCTCACTTGATCGTGGTGAATTATTTTTTTGATATCTTGTTGAATTCTATTGGCTAGAAATTTGTTGAGGATTTTTGCATCTATGTTCATGAGGGATATAGGTCTAAAATTTTCTTTTTTTGTAATGTCTTTACCTGGTTTTGGTATCAGGGAGATGGTGGCTTCATAGAATGAGTTGGGTAGTATTCCGTCATTTTCTATGCTTTGAAATACTTTTAGTAGTAGTGGTGTTAACTCTTCTCTGAAAGTTTGGTAGAACTCTGCAGTGAAGCCGTCCGGGCCAGGGCTTTTTTTTGTTGGGAGTTTTTTGATTACCGTTTCAATCTCTTTTTTTGTTATGGGTCTATTTAGTTGTTCTACTTCTGAATGTGTTAGTTTAGGTAGGTAGTGTTTTTCCAGGATTTCATCCATTTCTTCTAGGTTTGCAAATTTGTTACAGTACAATTTTTTGTAGTAATCTGATAGGATTCTTTTAATTTCAGTTGGGTCTGTTGTGATGTGGCCCTTCTCATTTCTTATTCGGGTTATTTGTTTCCTTTCCTGTATTTCTTTAGTCAGTCTGGCCAATGGTTTATCAATTTTGTTAATTTTTTGAAAGAACCAGCTTTTGGCTTTGTTAATTCAATTGTTTTTCTGTTCTCTAATTCATTTAGTTCAGCTCTAATTTTTAATATTTGTTTTCTTCTGGTGCCTGATGGGTTCTTTTGTTGCTCACTTTCTACTTGTTCAAGTCGTAGGGACAGTTCTCTGATTTTGGCTCTTTCTTCTTTTTGTATGTGTGCATTTATCTATATAAATTGACCTCTAAGCACTGCTTTTGCTGTGTCCCAGAGGTTTTGATAGGAAGTATTTTCATTCTCGTTGCATTCTATGAATTTCCTTAGTCCCTCCTTGATGTCTTCTATAACCCAGTCTTTTTTCAGGAGGGTATTGTTCAGTTTCCAAGTATTTGATTTCTTTTCCCTAGTTTTTCTGTTATTGATTTCTAGTTTTATTGCCTTGTGGTCTGAGAAGATGCTTTGTAATATTTCGATGTTCTGGATTCTGCAAAGATTTGTTTTATGACCTAATATGTGGTCTATTCTAGAGAATGTTCCATGTGTGCTAGAAAAAAAAAGTATACTTTGCAGCATTTGGGTGGAGAGTTCTGTATAAGTCAATGAGTCAAGTTGGTTGATTGTTGTAATTAGGTCTTCCGTGTCTCTATTGAGCTTCTTACTGAATGTCCTGTCCTTCTCCGAAAGTGGTGTGTTGAAGTCTCCTACTATAATTGTGGAGGTGTCTATCTCACTTTTCAGTTCTGTTAAAATTTGATTTATGTATCTTGCAGCCCTGTCATTGGGTGCATAAATATTTAATATGGTTATGTCTTCCTGATCAATTGTCCCTTTTATCATTATGTAGTGTCCTTCTTTATCCTTTGTGGTGGATTTAAGTCTAAAGTCTATTTTCTCAGAAATTAATATTGCTACTCCTCTTCTTTTTCGCTTATTGTTTGCTTGATATATTTTTTCCATCCTTTGAGTTTTAGTTTGTGTCTCTAAGTCTAAGGTGTGTCTCTTGTAGGCAGCATATAGATGGATCGTGTTTCTTTATCCAGTCCGAGACTCTCTGTCTCTTTATTGGTGCATTTAGTCCATTTACATTCAGCGTAATTATAGATAAATAAGTGTTTCGTGTTGTCATTTTGATGCCTTTTTATGTGTGTTGTTAACAATTTCATTTTTCCATATACTTTTTTGTGCTGAGATGTTTTTCTTAGTAAATTGTGAGATCCTCATTTTCGTAGTGTTTGACTTTATGTTTGTTGAGTCGTTACGTTTTTCTTGGCTTTTATCTTGAGTTATGGAGTTGTTATACCTCTTTGTGGTTACCTTAATATTTACCCCTATTTTTCTAAGTAAAAACCTAACTTCTATTGTCCTATATCGCATTGTATCACTCTCTATATGGCAGTTCTATGCCACCTGTATTTAGTCCCTCTTTTTGATTATTGTGATCTTTTACATATTGACTTCAGTGATTCCGTGTTATGAGCATTTTTTTTTAATTAATCTTAATTTGTTTTCGTGATTTCCCTATTTGAGTTGATATCAGGATGTTCTGTTTTGTGACCTTGTGTTGTGCTGGTATCTGATATTATTGGTTTTCTGACCAAACAATATCCTTTAGTATTTCTTGTAGCTTTGGTTTGGTTTTTGCAAATTCTCTAAACTTGTGTTAATCTGTAAATATCTTAATTTCGCCTTCATTTTTGAGAGAGAGTTTTGCTGGATATATGATCCTTGGCTAGCAGTTTTTCTCCTTCAGTGCTCTGTATATGTCATCCTATGCCCTTCTTGCCTGCATGGTTTGTGCTGAGTAGTCTGAATTTATTCTTATTGATTCTCCCTTGAAGATGACCTTTCTTTTCTCCCTGGCTGCTTTTAAAATTTTCTATTTATCTTTGGCTTTGGCGAGTTTGATGATAATACGTCTTGGTGTTTTTCATCTTGGATCAGTCTTAAATGGGGTTCGATGAGCATCTTGGATAGATATCCTTTCGTCTTTCATGATGTCAGGGAAGTATTCTGTCAGCAGATATTCAACTATTCTCTCTGTGTTTTTTGTCCTCCCTCCCTGTTCTGGGACTTCAATCACACGCAAGTTATCCTTCTTGATAGAGTCCCACATGATTCTTAGGGTTTCTTTATTTTTTTTAATTCTTTTATCTGATTTTTTTTCAGCTATGTTGGTGTTAATTCCCTGGTCCTCCAGATTTCCCAGTCTGCATTCTAATTGCTCGAGTCTGCTCCTCTGACTTGCTATTGCGTTGTCTAATTCTGTAATTTTATTGTTAATCTTTTGGATTTCTACATGCTGTCTCTCTATGGATTCTTGCAACTTATTAATTTTTCCACTATGTTCTTGAATAATCTTTTTGAGTTCAACTGTTTTATCAGCGTGTTCCTTGGCTTTTTCTGCAGTTTGCCTTATTTCATTTCTGATGTCTTGAAGCATTCTGTAAATTAGTTTTTTATATTGTGTATCTGATAATTCCAGGATTGTATCCTCATTTGGGAAAGATTTTGAATCTTTTGTTTGGGGGGTTGTAGAAGCTGTCATGGTCTAATTCTTTATGTGGTTTGGTATCGACTGCTGTCTCCGAGCCATCACTGGGAATCTTGTTTTTCCAGAAAATCCGCTAAAAAAAAATGCAGTCAGATTCCTATCAGAACTGCCTTTGGATTATAACTGCCACCTTGTTTCCTGTAAGGATGAAAGTCGGAGATTTGGATCATATATGCTTGGCTGTAGCTGGTTCTGTGTTTTTAGTCCAATTAGGGATGGATTTTTGGTCCCTGGGATTTTTGTGGTTCCTTCTTTCAGGCTGGAAGAGTGGGTTAGGAAAAGACCAAAAGAAAAAAAAAGGTGGGGGGGAGGAAAGCAAAGCTGCCGTGGAGTCAAAGCCGTTCTCCCTCTGGCTCAGGAAATTCCAATGTTAATGAAGCCACCTGGGGAGGGTGGGGAAGGATCAGAGAGATAGGAGAGTAGCACCGCACCTCGGAATATAGCCAGAGTTGCTTGTCTTGCTTGGAATGACTATTCTGAGATTCCCGAGGGGCGTGTCGCCTATGTGTGTTGGCTGTGTGGAGATTGCCCCCTGGGATCTGGCCCGCTGAAGCCGCGGTCAGATCCTCCACTGCCGATCCAAAGCCCAGTGTCAAGGTTCCCCTGCCGGGATGCTGCACTCCCGGATCCAAAATCAGTCGCTGCCTCCCGGGGACTTCTCACCCCTCCAGCCACGTTGTCACGCCGCCCCGCGGACCGGCTGGGCCCCCTCCCAGGGTTAGTTCAGGGGAGTAGGGCTGCGCCCCGTGCTTGTGCCTTGACAGCGCCCAATCAAAAGCCCGGCGCTAAGGTTCCCCAGCTGGGACGCTGCCCTCCCAGCTCCAAAATCAGTTGCTGCTTCCCCGTATTTGTTCGTTTTCTGTCTCTAAATCTGTGTTTGTTGTTCAGGGTTCGTAGATTGTTATGTATGTGAGAAATCCACTTGTTTTTCCGAGTCTTTGTTGCAAGAGAGATCTGAGGTAGCGTCTACCTAGTCCGCCATCTTGGCCCTCGAGCCTGTAATTTTTTATGTTTGAGCAGCTTAATATTAATTTATAAAATAAGCATAAGGTATGAAGCGGTTCTATATGCATTATTTATAATCTGTACATATTATGCAGAAATTTTCTTTACTATTGTTAAGTGAGCAAACACATAATATTCAAACTACATTTTCTCAGCCATTATAACTAAGGCTATAAAATGTAATAATGATCACTTTTTTTATCCTTATATCCCAAGTACTGAAGAAATTGTAGTTAAAAAATAATAATAAAATAAGTCTAGGCAGGTTTTTGCAGATTACCTTTTGTGTGTTATTTCATCATTTTTGAAAAGACATAAAACAAATGACAGTAAATTAATACCCATGTAACCCACAACAGAAAATTAACAAAGGTCAAGTTTCTGTCATATGTGCCTCATTATCTGTAAAAAGGAAACAGACTTTACAGTATCCTTTTATTTATCTCACTCCCTAGAGGAAAACTAACTGAATTTATTTGATGTCTGAGGTATCCATCTATCTATATCTCTATTATCATCTATATCTATATTCTAAATCAAAATATAGCATCGCCAGTGGTTTTTTTTCTTAATATATTTATACATCTTTACCTTTATGATTTCTGCACTTAGAGTTTTGTACGAAAACTTTCCCTTTTCTGATATGGGATATATATCTTCCTACATTAAAGATGGAGCCCTGGTGACATACTGGTTAAGAACTCGACTGCTAACCAAAAGGTCGGCAGTTTAAATTCACCAACTGCCCCTTGGAAACCCTATGGAGCAGTTCTACTCTGTCCTATAGGGTCACTATGAGTGGGAACCTAACAGCATATTAAAGATAAACGAAAACCAAACCCATTGCCATGGAGTCGATTCCCACTCATAGCGACCCTATAGCACAGAGTGGAATAGCCCCAGAGAGTTTTCAAGGAGTGCCTGGTGGATTTGAACTACTGACCTTTTGGTTAGTAGCCATAGCTCTTAACCACTACCCATCAAGATTTCCTATATTAAAGATAGTTTCCTATATTTCTATATTCTAAATTTGATTGTTTTAAGTTGTAATTTTTCCCCTTAAGATATTCAATGAATTAGGGTTATATTTTTTGAGTGTGTTATGAGGTTCTCTCTTATTAATTTTGTTATTGTTGTCCTTTATTTTTAACTCCCACAATATACATGCCTTAAGATCTTTATGAGTAGAGACACTCTTATTATCATAACCATTCTCTTCTGTACAGTTGTCATCATTTATTAAATATTAACTATGCACCAGGTGTATACTAAGTCCTTGATATGCACACACACTCACACACACACGTACATGCGTGTACGTGTTGTATGCATCAAATATGTATCTTGTAATCATTTTCAAGTTGAAAAAATTTTTCAATTACATATATGAAAAAAACTAAGATTCCAAGGCGTTATATAACTTGTTTAGGATCACCTAGCTAGACACTGGCAACACTGGTGTGCCATTCTAACTATCTTTTATGTCAAAGCATATGTTCTCGATTTCTCTGTTAAAAACCAAAAACCAAACCTGTTGCTGTTGAGTCAATTCCAAGTCATATTGACTCTATAGGACAGAGTAGAACTGCCCCGTAGAGTTTCTGGTGGATTTTAACTGCTGACCTTTTGGTTAGCAGCCATAGCACTTAACCAGTGTGCCACCAGGGTTTCCGATTTCTCTATTAACCTGTCTAAAATATATTCTGTATTATCTCCCTGACAGAGCATGATCTCTTGTGGGTAGGCTGTATGATGGTTTCCCAGGAGTGGCCACATCCTAATTCCCACAACCAGTGAATATGTTACCTTACATGTTAAAGGGGGCTTTACAGATGTGATTAAGTTAAGGTTCTTGAGGTAGGGATATTATCCTGAATTATCTTGGTGGGCCCAATGTAATCACAAGGGACTGTATGAAAAGGAAGGAAAAAGATAAGTCAGAGAGAGATTAAGGACTGAATCAGAGGTCAGAGACAAGAAAAAATGTTACATTCCTGGCTTTGAAAATGGAGAAATGGTCCACTAGCCAAGGAATATAGGTAGTCTCTTGAATCTGGAAAAGGCTAGGAAACAAAATGTCCCCTACAGCATCCTGGAGGAACACATACTTGCCAACACCTTGATTTTAACACAGTGAAATTGATTTTGGACTTACAAACTTCAGAGCTGTAAGATAATAAATTTGTGTTGTTTTAAATTTATGACAGCAGAACTACAACCCTGACACATAATAGTAGCCCTGTTTTCGATTATATTAGGTCCTGTTTTCTTAGGCTAGCATCCCAGCACTACCACACTCTGGCATGTAGATAGTCTCTGTGCAAGCTTTTTAGTGATATTAACCTTATATTCTAAAAAAAAAAAAAAAAATTTAAGTGCTATTAAATATTCACTATTCCTTGAAATTCCCCTCATTGGAGTCAGTACTCACATATATTTTTAACTTCAAAAGGACTTTCCTATCTCTGTTTCTTAGTTATCATGATTCCAGTTTAATTTATAATTTACCATCATTTTCTGAGTTTTTACTGCTTTTACCTCTTGTCCTCTGCTCCAAAAATATGTTGTTGATGCTCGTTTTGCTTAGACATTATTATATGGAGTCTTTTTCAAAACTTTGTGTGAACTTCTTGCACCTACTCTTATCCACTTTATAGAAAATTACCTGCAAGTGTTTGAGGAAAGAGCACAGGTCTTGTTCATATTTCGGCTGTTTACCAGGGCTCAACATGGCTCTCAATAAGGCATAGTTGTTGCAAAGTACAACCTTTCAATTTATTTTGAATAAATGTGGACATTTATGTAAATAAATACTTGTTTACCTAAAATTGAAGCAACAAGAGGGAAAAAACAGTCAGGGCAAAGAAAGTATTAAACTAAACATTAAACTATCAGGAACCAAGGGTGCTATATTTTAGTAAATGCTTCATGGCCTCTCATCTTATTTCCCTATGTCACCAATCCTTCTTAAAAATGTGCATTTTTTTTCATCTAAAGAAGTATATGTGCTAAACCTAACTTTCAAATACTTTTCATGTGAAGTGCGTCCAGTTGCATGTTTTGTAAGTCATGAAAAGAGAAAAAAATATGATGAGTCAATGGTTTGAGTGTCTCTAGTGTTGTATCTCCTTTGGTTCAACCAGCTTTGCATATGGGGAAGGGTGTCAAACATAGTGTTGACTCTTACACGGATGTGAGTAGGAAATCTTAGCTAGGGGAGGAAGGTGTGAATACAAGGAATTTGACAAAAGTTTGCTTCAAAGTGCAATGAAATTAAAATAGCACCTGTTCTCAAAGATACTGTCATTTTTAGTTCAAATAGGATTTCTAGCTAAGATCTTAAAGAGATAAAAAAAAAAGTTATTTCTGTTACCTTTTTTTTTCGCCACCAGGAGAAATCATGCTTATCTGGTTAGTATATTTAAGCCAGAATCCGACAGTATAATCTTGGGAGTTATGTGAGTTATGATGAAAGCAATTATAGTTTTATTTGCTTTTAGGTTTATTGGTTTAATGGTTTTATTACTCCCTATTTCCTTAGTTATTTTATATTACAGTAAGGGATACCAGTAAGCGATTAGATTAGCAGAAATAAACATATTCATACACATGATTATAAATAAAATGTAACAAAAACCTATGAAAAGTTTTACATGCTTTCATTCCATTCAAGTACCTTCACTTATTAGCTATGTATTGGATTGTTCAAAATCCTTTTTAAGATTATAGACGATACATACAATAAAACTAACAACTTTTAAAAATGTAATAGCACATTTTGTTTGTAAAGCAAGGAATGAAGGAGTCAGTTTGAGATACGGAAATTAAAAAAAAAATACTGCATTCAGCAAATATTTATAGACTACTTGCTATCTACCAGGAACTATTCTAGAATAAGCACACGCATGAGTGAATCAAACAGATAAATTACCCTACAAGCTGAACAGCATTGTGTCTGAAACATTTTAAGGATTTAGTAAATATTAACAATCATTAGCTATTACAGAGGAGATTCTTTCATTGATCTGATTAACATATCTTTTTTGTGACTAGCCTAGAGTTTTAAATGTCAAATGACTCTGGTATCTATCAATTACAGGAGCTAATTATTTTTTTCTCGAAAACTGTATTTACTTGAGCTAATTTTAACTTAACAGCCTATGCCATTCCTCCTCTTCTCTGAAACTCTAGTCATCTAATTAAGACGCACACAAACTGGAATTAAAAAAAAAATGCATTCTAGAAATCTACTTGAGCTGAGAAAACACTTAAAATTTTACCATTAAAGAACACGAAAATTTACCATTACCACATTAAATCAGAGGGAATTTGGCAAAAGAAAGCAAGTAAAATATTTAAATTATATAGAATGTATATATCATCTTTTTTTTATTGTTAAATTGTAGTGTTGCGGATCAATATGACAGTCACATAGAGTATATAACCCTGGTGACATAGTATTTAAGTGCCACGGCTGCTAACCAAAAGGTCTGCAGTTCAAATCCACCAAGCACACCTTGGAAACCCTGTGGGGCAGTTTTACTCTGTCCTATAGTGTCACTATGAGTCAGAATCAACCCAACGGCAATTTTTTTTGATATAATATTTACGACATTTTTCATTATTTATTATTAAGATATTTGTTGGATACTTAGTATTTGGAACACGATCCTTAATAGTAGATTTTCAACTAATGTATGTAATTCATATTTATTTTTGTAAGACAGCATGCTAGATGGGTCTGTAGAAATATGTATTAAATATTATAATTTAACTGTGCAACATTTTCCAATTTAATTGTTGGTGTCAACGTGAGATCATAAGAAAAAAAAAGGGGTACCTAGATATTAAGTCTTCTGTTTACTTGATTTTTTATGATTTACTAATAGCCTAGTTTTAAAAAAACAATGTTGTATGCCTATCATTGTGTGAATGTCCCTCGATGGTGCAAACAATTTGCTGTTGACTACCAACCTAAAGGTTGACAGTTTGAACCCATGAAAGAAAGCCCTAGTGATCTGTTTTCTAAAACAGTACAGCCAAGAAAACCCTATTCTGTCACACATAGGATTTCCATGGGTTGGAATTGACTCAATGGCAATGAATTTGTTCTTTTTTTTTTTTTTGGTTTTAGCATTATTGGAGAAATTTTTCTTTCAGAATCAGTATGCCTAATTTTCTCTGAAATCCAAATATTAGAAAGAGAAAATTCATAGTTTTTATCTTCATGTGGAAGGATTCAGTGCTTGACTGTGAGAGTGCAAGGAAAATCTAGTTTTGTAAATTAAAAACTCCATCTTCCTTCTAGTGGAATTTGGGTCAAATAATGATTGATAATAAATGCAATTGTTATTAAGATTATGTAGATCAACAATTCTACACAAAGTTGGATGTTTTAGCCAAACACAGTGTTTTGGTGTGAAATAAAACCCAAATTTTATTCTTAAGTAAGGAAAATAAATCTATTGTTTACATTTTCCAAATGTGATTATGAGTCATCTTTTCAATCATAGAAAACTTAAAAGGCTGCATCTAGTCACAACCTTAGACATTGTAAATATCCAGCAAAAAGAAAAAACAATACCAGATTTAAACACAAGCATAGATTTGAAAAAAAAAAAAAAAAACCCACGGAGAATGCAGCAATTGAAACAAAATCAATTTCCAACTTATAAATTTGAATACTGAAATAAAATTATGCTAATCTAATGTATTTGCTTTATTGTGTTTTTCAGTTCATTATGCTGCAAGCATAAATATGAGATGGTTATTTTCCCTTTTATAATACTCTTCTTAAATTATTTACTTTAAATTGGTTAGCTTCCCTTAAATACTGCCAAAGTCTTTTGAAAGATCTTGTTTTCCAATGAGTGTTCTCTGCCTGTTGCATTTTAGTTGCATTTGTTTTTGTTTACATCGTGTAAAAGGCATTACCAATCATTTTACTTACTTGTATTATGAGATTATAGTACATAAATATCACAAGTTGCCTCCCATTATCCTTCTAGGACACAACAAGAATAAAACAAATATCTAGGACAGGGCCTATAACAGTTCATATCTTTCAATTTTCCAGTGGGTGAGGTCTTCATTGTCCAAATTTTCTGACCCAAATTAGCTTTGTATTTATTTGTGTTTATTACACAGCTGTTACATCTTTCTCCTTTCTTTCATACAAAATGGTTTTTGATCTCTCACTATAAAATCATCATTTCTGTTCTCTTCAAAGGGATGTCTTTTTATTGAGTGGCTCATGGGTATGCCAGGGAATGAAAAACTAGACAAAGGATAAAAAGAGAGGCACAGTCTCAGAACTCATGGTATAAAACATGTTTGTTTCATTAAGTTTTTCTTTTACATTTTTACATTTTAACAACTAGTACAGTAACCCTCCAGTTATCTCGTATTGTATTGTTCCATTGTTCCATGGGCGTTTAGGATGACAAAGTTTGCACATTTGTGGAAAGGCCTGCAAAATAATACCAAAACATCAAAGCTAATTCAGAGGATTATAAAGCATTAATAAGGAGACAAAAATAAATTATATTAAAAGAATATTAAGACAATTACTATAGGAAACTTTTAAACTAGAAATTTTTGAGTTTTTTTTAAGTGAAATCAAAAGAGAAGTTGTCTTTCTTTCTCTCTCCCTGTCTCACCTTTTCTTACTTCCTTTCTTTCTATTTCTTCCTCCTCTGTCTTTTTTCCTTTTCTTCCTTCCTTCCTTCTTCTTTTCTCTTCTTTCCCTTAGGCATTTACCTTTTTTGTTTTTTATTCTTTTTTTTTTTTTACAAAAATATGTAGATTATTACCATGGTGTCATACATGCAAATGTCTGCAGTGGCCAGGAAGTCAATTTGAGTGAGTGAAGCAGGTAAGATATTAGAAAAAACAACTTCCTGATCAAAAGGTGATCAACTGTTATGGCCCTCCATTTTAGACATGTACTGCATTCTAAGCATGGAAGCAATGCTGCTATGCTATTGTGACTCCAGTTGGCCAGCTCTGCCAATTTTCTTTTAAAAGAAACCAGAAATCAGGTTTTTTGCATTGGTTATAATTATAGCTTACAAAATCCTCAATTTGTAAAGGATAGCAAAGATTTCAGTGTATGTAAACCACTCTGAAAACAGGAGCCACTTGATCTATACATTTTTTCACCTGCAGACTAGTTGACACACATTGAAATCTTTGTTATCTTTTACAGATTACAGACAGATCTGTGGTATAATGAAATGAAACCAGGTTCACGTAGAGACCTAGCTCTGAACTATTACTCCATCACTGGCTAGACCCATCTTTGGGAATTAAAAAAAAAACCCTTTGGGGATGAGTTATTTACTTTCTGTGATTTTCAGTTTTTACATCTAAACAAATTTCAAGAATCTCATAAGGATCAAAGCAGATAGCTTATGAAAAGAAAAAAGTCCTTTACATGCATAAGTGATCAAAATGCTGTGCCTTTGACTTTGAGATGTAAGTATATAAAGAAAACTAAAATACCATACTCTTATGTTAAAAACTCATAATTTCATGATGGAGGTAGATTTGTCTTAAACAAACAAACAAAAAATACTATATGATCAGTTCTAAAATCAAAGTGTGAATACATCTCAGAGGTAAGAATAAAGCGATATCAGAAATCAGAGGAAGAAGTGACAAATATGCACTAAAGGAACAGTAAACTACTAAACATTACTTTTAAACTTTATTTCAAAAAGATTGTTTTGGTCCTCATTATGCTGATATTAAATAAAGCAATCATCTATAAAAATAATGTGGATAGCATTCATTGATCAAAAACTGTTTATAGTTTGCAACTTGCTGAAGAAAAAAAATCTTCAGAGTCAAAATATTTAGCTTCTTATTCAAATTATATAACATACCAGAGTATATAAACCACAATGTAAATATGATATATTCTTTAACCTGTATCATAAGTATATGATATAAATATTATAATTTATAAGTATTGAATATATGTATTAACTATTTAAAACTTATGTATGGGTATTTATGCATATTAAAGTATGTATATTAATTTCATTTAACTATACTCTACTAATAAATATATAGCATCTCTAAAGTCATAGGTGAAGTTTTGCAAAGCAAATGTAATCCAAATAATACTAATCTGCTGTGAATGAGGAAACCCTGGTAGCATAGTAGTTAAGAACTACGGCTGCTAACCAAAAAAAGGTCGGCAGTTTGAATCCACCAGGCATTCCTTGGAAACTGTATGGGGCAGTTTTTCTCTGTCCTATAGGGTTGCTATGAGTTGGAATTAACTCAATGGCAATGGGTTTGGCTGTAAATGAATTACAATATTATTTTTTATGAACAATTAATAGAATTGGATGAGCATCCAAATATACCTATCAGAGGCAGTTTTTATATAGATTAAATGAAAATTCTGTAAAAATTATCTTTGGGTGCTTGTACTATACAATATCTACTTGTGGATCTAATCTGTCAGAAGATACAATGATGTTTCAAACAGATGTTTCAATATGTCTTTAAATATCAGAAAAGACCTGAAACCGTCATGTTCTTTGGATGAACCAGCCTTAAGAACACTTAAGCAAGTTTTTGTTAGAGAAATGAGAATTGGACATACTACACTAAGAAGTAGAAATGTAGCTTGCAAAACAAGCAAGAGCCAACCCCTTGACACAATCTGTCTTGGAAACAAAAGAGCACAAGACTCCCAGTAAACAATTTTTTTGAAAAACCTCACTGCTTCACGTTTTCCAGCCATTTTAAAGCAACTGTCAACTGCCCATTTCCCCAAACCTGATTTGTTTCCCCACAGTTTCAACCTCGGTTTCAACCTGTGTTACAAGTCACAAATGTAGAATAGCCCTAGTCTTATGAAAACCACAATGGATTTCCTTTTCTGTAAATTTTTAAGATTTATTCTTAGTAGGAGATATACTTGCTCAAAAACATATGAATAAAAAAATTTTTTAAATTTGTTTTATACATGTTTTTTGGAATCTTTGTGGAGGCTATTACATGTTTTCCTGTTAAAATCACTCTCCAGACATAAAAAATATTTCTCAAACTTATCCTGTTGAATAGCATTATCATTTCATAAGCAATTCAAAAATCTTTTTGTAGTTTCAAATTACTTGAGAAATAAAACCCTAACTCCTTGACTTTATTTTCAAATATAAACAAACATGAAAACAAGTAATGAAGTCCTAATATATGTCTTAGTCAGGGTTCTCTAGAGAAAATAAATCTAAAAAACAATGAAATGTATATTTTCTGTATATAGAGTAAAATAGTAAATCTTACAAGTAGAAAACAGAAGAAGGCTGACACAATAACATTATGAATGTTTGAAAAAGACATACACAAAGAAACTATACTTATCTTAAAAGAGTACATCAATATTAAAAGATAGATGAAAATTTTGGTGCTTTGAGAGAATGGGAATAGAGATACAGATAAAAGGGAAAATAACAAATTATAACAACAATGAAAAAGGGAACAGGAACAGACTAAGAATGCTAACATATCATTAACTTTAGTATATGATTAATTCAACTTTCAGGAACAGATACCCAGGAGAAAGATTAAAATATAATCAAGGGAGAAATTGTGTGACACATTTTTAGTTTGATTGTTCTTGTTTTTGCGTTTTCCTCTCTCCTGTAGAGATGATAGTGTTTGAGGTTGGATGGTTAATGGTTAATGTCATCACAGAAAGGAAGAAAGGAATCATAGTCTCTATTTTATCTGACTTACAGAAGTTTTTCTTTTTATTCACTGTCCAAAAGAGCTGATTTGAAAAGTTTACATGAATGTGGACAGGCCAATTATGTTAACTAAATGTATTGTTGCTAAAAAACCAAGCTTTTTGTTTTAATCTATCACTTTTTATCCTCAGCTAAATTGTTTTTGCAATATTTACTTCTAAAGTACATATGGTACAACAACAGACACATTGACCAATAGAACAGAATTGAGAATCCAGACATAAATCCATCCACATATGAGCAGTTGATATTTGACAAGGCCCAGTGTCAGTTAATTGGGGAAAAGACAGTCTGTTTAACAAATGGTGCTGGCATAACTGGGTATCCATCTGTAAAAAAATGAAACACGGCCTATACCTCACACCATGCATAAAAACCTAACTCAAAATGGATCAAAGACCTAAACATAAAATCTAAAATGATAAAGATAATGGAAGAAAAAATAGGGACAACATTAGGAGCCCTAATACACAGCATAAACAGAATACAAAACATTACTAAAAATACCACAGAGAAACCATATAACTGGGAGCTCCTAAAAATCAAGCATGTATGCTCATCCAAAGGCTTCACCAAAAGAGTAAAAAGACCACCTACAGACTGGGAAAAAGTTTTCGGCTATGACATCTCCGACCACTGCCTAATCTCTAAAATCTACATGATTCTGCTAAAACTCAACATCAAAATGACAAATAACCCAATTAAAAAATAGGCAAAGTATGAACAGGCACTTCACTAAAGAAGACATTCAGGCAGCTAACGGATACATGAGGAAATGCTCTCGATTATTAGCCATTAGAGAAATGCAAATCAAAACTACAATAAGATTCCATCTCACTCCAACAAGGCTGGCATTAATCCAAAAAACACAAAATAATAAATGTTGGAGTGGCTGTGGAGAGGTTGTGGAGAGGTTGGAGCACTTATACACTGCTGGTGGGAATGCAAAATGGTACAACCACTTTGGAAATCGATTTGGAGCTTCCTTAAAAAACTAGAAATATGATCCAGCAATCCCCCTCCTTGGAATATATCCTAGAGAAATAAGATCCTTTATACGAAAAGATATATGCACACCTATGTTCATGGCAGCACTGTTTACAATAGCAAAAAGTTGGAAGCAACCAAGGTGCCCATCAATGGATGAATGGATAAATAAACTATGGTATTTTCATGCAATGGCATACCACACATCGATAAAGAACAGTGAGGAATCTGTGAAACATTTCATAACATGGAGGAACCTGGAAGGCATTATGTTGAGTGAAATTAGTCAGTTGCAAAAGAACAAATATTGCATAAGACCACTATTATAAGAACTGGAGAAACAGTTTAAGCAGAGAAGAAAACACTCTTTGATGGTTATGAGGCAGGTAGAGCGTGAGGGAGGGAGGGGTTATTCACTAATTAGATAGTAGATAAGTTTTATTTTAGGTGAAGGGAAAGACAGCACACAATACAGGGGAGGTCAGCACAATTGGACTAAACCAAAAGCAAAGAAGTTTCCTGAATAAAATGAATGCTTCCAAGGCCAACGTAGCAGGGGCAGGGGTCTGGGGACTGTGGTTTCAGGGGACATCTAAGTCAATAAAAAAGTCAATAGGCATAATAAAATCTGTTAAGAAAACATTCTGCATCCCACTTTGGAGAATGAAGTCTGCAGTCTTAAATGCTAACAAGTGGCCATCTAAGATACATCAATGAGCCTCAACCCACCTGGAACAAAGAAGAATGAAGAACATCAAAGGCACAAAATAATTATGAGCCTAAGAGACAAAAAGGGCCACATAAACCAGAGACTACATTAGCCTGAGACCAGAAGAGCTAGATGGTACCTAGCCACAACCGATGACTGTCCTGACAGGGAACTCAACAGAGAAACCCTGAGGGAGCAAGAGAGCAGTGGGACGCAGAAGCCAAAATCTCGTAAGAAGACCAGACTTAATGGTCAGACAGGGACTGGAGGAACCCCGGAGGCCATGGACCCCAGACCTTCTGTTACCCCAGGGCAGGAATCATTCCCAAAGCCAACTCCTCAGACAGGGATTGGACTGGAATAGGGGATGGAAAATGAGACTGGTGAAGAACAAGCTTCTTGGATCAAGTAGACACATGAGACTATCTTGGCATCACTTGCCTGGAGGGGAGATGAGAGGACAGAGGTGTCCAGAAGCTACCCAAATGTACACAAGGAGAGAGAGGGGAGGGAAGTACTGTGCTATCTTATCAGAGGAAGAGCAATTAGGAGAGTATAGCAAGGTGTATGTGAATTTTTGTATGAGAGACTGACCTGATTTGTAAACTTTCACTTAAAGCACAATAAAAATGATAATAATAAAGTATACTATGAATCCAAACCAAACCATCAAGTCAATTTCAACTCATAGTGACCCTATAGGACAGAGTAGAACTTCCTGATTGGGTTTCCAAGGCTGTAATCTTTACAGGGAAGTAGACTGCTACATCTTTATCCTGCACAGCAGCTGGTGGGTTTGAACCATTGACCTTTCAGTTAATAGCTGAGCACTTAATCACTGTACCATCAGGGATCCTTAAAATATACTATAAACTATAGTAAGAATAAATTGATAATCAAATAAGCAAGAACTTCATAGCACATGATGAGATTTTAAGAAGAAAAACACGTTTCATTTGAAACGAACAATAATTCTGAGTTGAATTCATACCAGTGATGTTAGTGTCGACCTTAGAAACTATAACAGCTTTAAATGTTCCTTGGTTGCATATTAGAACTCGTATGATAAGTCTGGTTGCTATGTAGGAGAATAACGATAAAGAAGAGCAAATAGGAGAATATTACAATAATCCAGTTGAAAGTGTGCTGATTCCCACTTGAAGTTAGATCAAATGGATTTGACTTTGGTTTCTTTATAATATTGCTGTTGTTTTTAGGTGCCGATCAGTTGATTCTGACTCATACGGATCCTAAGTATAAGAGAATGATACACTGCTCGGCCGTGTGCCATCCTCACAATCATTGCTTTGTTTGAACACATCTTTGCAGCCACTGTGTCCAATCCATCTCTTGGAGAGTCTTCCTCTTCTTCACTGACCCTCTATCTTACCAAGCATGATTCCCTTCTCCAGGAATTTTTTATAATAACAATATTCATATTGTAGGACTCTTTGATACTCAAGTGAAATAATGATGGTAAAGTTCCTAGCACTGTTCTCAATAAACGGTAATGTTATTGTTAAATTCTGTATCTTTCTATTCCTTCAAAACGCCAAAATGGTCTGCGTATTTCTGTTTAATTGGTCATTTTTGATTGATCAGTATAATTTAAATGTATTTACTTTTTTACTTTTCAAAAGTGTATTTACTTAGAATACTAAGATCTACATAGAATATTTAATAAAAGCAGAAAAGCTACCAACTCTCTGCATTAATCAAATCAGCCAGGTAATTCTAATTCATTTCATCTAAATCAGTACTTAAATATACATAAATTTTCAAAATCAATGGGTACTGTAAAGTTTCAGGAACAAGCAATCCTTAACGCCATACCCCACTCAAACATTATTTTTTATGGTATTTGACAGTTAATATTAGACATGATTTTCTGAGGCCCCCTGAAGTGTGTTCTGGCATGATGATCACAGGTATGGCTATCCACAGCAAACTGATTAAGTTCACTTTTAGTCAGGGACAATGCGACTTGGTGTCCAAAGTAAAATAAAATGTATGTTGTTCCAAAAAATGGATAAGAAAAGTCAGAATAATTCTTGATTAAGAAAGGTATTTAATTGCATTTTATCTAACTTGTCAAGTTTTGGCTCATTGACTAGATCTTACCTTGTCTTTTGGGAACACTAATAGAAACAAGATTAAATTGATACATAATCAAAATATGCAAACTATGAAATGATATACTTTTTTTTTCTTTTTTCCTGCAAAGTAAGAAGTACAATCTAGATCTGGATACCATAAAAACCCATGTAAATAAGAGCCTTTAGTGCTTTTTTATTCATCATCAAGAAATTTTAAAAACCTGTAGAAGCTTAGGATACTTTTTCCATGTTAAATGATTCAAATTGAAACATAATATCATAAGGACAGAGTACAGTGAATTTTATCACCATAAAACACAAGTGTGGTTGCTAATTCTAATTTTCTTGGGTCTGTATATAAAATAGTTTCACTTTGAGCAAAGTTCTGAAAGTCTGAATACAAAATGAATTGCTGATGATTACTTCTGCTTAATACCAAACCCACTGCAGTCGAGTTGATTCCGACTCATAGCGACCCTATAGAACAGAGTAGAACTGCCCCATAGAGTTTCCAAGGAGTGCCTGGTGGATTTGAACTGCTCACCTCTTGGTTAGCAGCTGTCTTAATACCCTGTAAAAATCATTATGTGTATATATACCCACCACTTAGCTGTCAGTTTGTTGTACTGTGGTGGTTCTGTGTTGTGGAGATGCTGGAAGCTATACCATTGGTATTTCAAATACCAGCAGGCTCACTCATGGCGGGCTGCTTTCAGAGGAGCTTCCAGAATAAGAAAGGCTAGGAAGAAGGACCTATCAATCTACTTGTGAAAGCAATGGACAGTAAAAACCTTATTAATAGCAGTAGAACATTGTCTGATGTAGTGCTAGAAGATGAGCTGCTCAGGTTGGAAGGCACTCAAAATACAACTAGGGAAGAGCTACCTCCTCAAAGTAGAATCAACCTTAATGATGTTGATGGAATAAAACTTTTGGGACCTTTATTTGCTGATGTGGCACAACTCAAAAGGAGAAGAAACAGCTGCAAACATCCATTAATAATTGAAACGTGGAATGTACAAGTATGAATCTAGGAAAACTGGATATCATAAAAAATGAATTGGAATGGGTAAACATCAATATCCTAGACATGATATCCTAGAAATGGACTGGCACTGGCCATTTTGATTTGGACAATCACATGGTCAACTATGTTAGGAATGACACATTAAAGAGAAATGGTGTCACATTCATCATCAAAAAGAAAATTTCAAGATCTATCCTGGAGTACGGTGCTGTCAGTGATAGGATAATATCCACACACCTACAAGGAAGACCAGTTATTACTATTATTTGAATTTATGAACAAGCCACTAATGACAAAGATGAAAAAATTGAAGACTTTTACCAACTTCTGCAGTCTGAAATTAATCAAACATGCAATCAGGATACATTGATAATTACTGGTGGTTGGAAACAAAGGATCAGTAATTGGAAATATAGCCTTGGTGATAGAAATCACAAAATAGAATTAAGCAAGACCAACAGCCTACTCCTTGGAAAAATCTTTTTAAACAGCTTAAACGGTGCCAGCTGTGATTGGGTTATACACATGGACCCCACCAGATGGAATACACAGGAATCCCATTGACCATCTGTGGAAAGAGACGATGGAAAAGCCCAATATCATCAGTAGGAATAAGGTCAAGGGTCAGATTTGGATCGCAGCATCAACTGCTCATGTACAGGTTCAAGTTGAAACCGAAGAAAATTAAACAAGTCCATGAAAGCCAAAGTATGACCTTGGGTATCTATCTTCCACCTGAATTTAAAGAACATCTCAGTGAAGAGTTTTGGCTCATTGAACACTAATGACTGAAGACCAGAAGAATTGTGGCATGGCATCAAAGACATCATATATGAAGAAAGAAAAAAGGTCATTAACAAGACAGGAAAGAAAGAAAGGACCAAAACAGAAGTCAAAAGAAGAAGCTGAATCTTGCTTTTGAATGTAAAGTAGCTAAAGCGAACGGAAGAAATGAAGTGAGAGAGCTAAACAGAAGATTTCAAGGATGGCTCCAGAACACAAAGTTAAGTATTATAATGAAATGTACAAAGACCTGAAGTTAGAAAACCAAAAGGGAAAAACACAGTCAGCATTTCTCAAGCTGAAAGAAAGAATTCAAGCCTCGAATTGCAATATTAAGGGATTCTACGGGCATAACGGGGACGCTATGAGCTGGAATCAACTCGAAGACACAGGGTTTGGTTTGGTTTTATGGGCAAAATATTGAACAATGCAGGAGGAATCAAAAGAAAATGGAAGGAATACAGAGCCACTTTACAAAAAAAAAATTGACATTCAACCATTTCAGGAGGAAGCATATGATCAAGAACTGATGGTATTGAAGGAAGAAGTCCAAGCTGCACTGAAGCCATTAGCAAAAATTAAAGCTCCAGGAATTTACAGAATACTAATGGAGATGTCTGAACAAATGGACGCAGGACTGGAGGTGCTCACTTGTCTATGCCAAATAATTTGGAAGACAGCTACCTGGCCAACTGACGGGAAGAAATCCATATTTGTGCCCGTTCAAAAGAAAGTGATCCAATAGAATACAGAAATTATTGAACAATATCATTAATATCACACACAAGTAAAATTTACTGATGATACTATAAAAACCGTTGCAGCAACGTAGAGTCGACGTGGAACTTCCAGAAACTGAATTTGGGTTCAGAAGAGGATGTGGAATGAAGAATATCATGGCTGATGTCAAACTGATTGTAGCTGAAAGCAGAGAATACCAGAAAGATGATTACCTGTGTTTTATTGACTATGCAAATATATTTAACAGTATGGATCATAACAAATTATGGATAACATTGTGAAGCATGGAAATTCCAGAACACTTAATTGTGTTCAAGTAAAACTTGAACACAAGTCGTTGGAAAAAAATAAGGGTGGACTGAGTGGTTTCATATCAAAAAAGATGTTGTTAGTTGTATCCTTTCACTACACTTATTCAACCTGTATGCTGAGCGAATAATCTAAGAATATGAACTGTATGAAGAAGAACACTGCATCAAGATTGCAGTGTCATGGATTGAATTGTGTCCTCCAAAAATGTCTGTCAACTTGTCTAGATCATCATTCCCAGTGCTGTATGATTGTCTACCATTTTGTCATCAGATATAATTTCCCTATTTGCTGTAAATCCTATAACCATGATGTAATGAGATGGATTAATGGCAGTTACGTTGATGAGATCTACAAGATTCCATAGTGTCTTAAGCCAATCTCTTTTGAGATATAAAAGAGAGAAGCAAGCAGAAAGACAAGAGGGCATCATACCACCAAGAAAGCAGCGCCAGGAGCAGAGTGTGTCGTCTGGACTTGAGGTTTCTGCGCTAAGATGTTCCTGGAACAAGAGAAGACTGATGACAAGGACCTCCCTCCAGAGTTGACCTGGAGCTGGTGCCCTGAATTCAGGCTTCTACCCTGCTGGGCTGTGAGAGAATAAACTTCTCTTTGTTAAAGCCATCCACTTGTGTTATTTCTGTTATAGCAGCACTAGATGACAAAGACAAGAGGAAGACTCACTAACAACCTCTAATATGCAGATGTCACAACCTTACTTGCTGAAAGTGAAGCGGACTTGAAGCATTTGCTGGTGAACATCAAAGACTATAGCCTTATTATGAGTTACACCTCAATATAAAGAAAACAAAAATCCTCACAACTGGACCAATAGGCAACATCATGATAAACAGAGAAAAGATTGAAGTTGTCACGGATTTAATTTTACTTGGATCCACGATCAATGCGCTTGGAAGTAGCTGTCAAGAAATCAAACAACTATTGCATCCAGCGAATCAGCTGCAAAAGGCCTCTTTAAAGCTTCAAAAAGCAAAGGTGTCACTTAGAGAATTAAGGTGTACCTGACCCAAGTCATGGTATTTTCAATCACCTCATATGCATGAGAAAGCTGGGCAATGAATAAAGAATTCCAAACAGGAATTTATGCCTTTGAATTATCATGTTGTTGAAGAACATTGAATATACCATGGAGGGCCAAAAGAATGAACAAATCTGTCTTGGAAGAGGTACAGCTAGAATACTCCTTAGAAGTGAGGATGAGGTGACTTCATCTCACATTTTAAACATGTCATCAGGAGGGACCAGTCCCTGAAGAAGGACATCATGCTTGGTAACTGGAGGATCAGCAAAGGAGAGAAAGACCCTCAACAAGATAGATTGACACAGTGGCTGTAACAATGGGCTGGAACACAGCAAGGATTGTGAGGATGGTGCAGGACTGGGCAGTGTTTCATTCTGCTGTAAGAAGTGTCACTATGAGTGGAAACCAACTAGACAGTACCTAACAACAATGTATGTGTATGTGTGTATGTGTATGTGTATTGTATGTATGTATATGTATTGTATATGTATACATAGGGCTTTTTCCAGTCAGACTTCTGGCATGACCTTGTGAAGAGCTCTTCTGACCCACTCCCCAGTGAAACTGGTGAAATGTATTTAAAAAAAAAAAAAAAGCGTTTGGAAATAATTCTAAGCGGAAAGAACGAAAGAAGAAACAGCCATGAAATTTCAGCAAAAAATTATTTGAACCAAGACAATTCCCTCCCTCTGGCCACCCAGCACAGCCAAGTAGAAACCACACTACAGACTTCTGCAGCCGAGAACACAGGCATCCCTCCCCATAGTACCCAGATGAAGGGCTCTGTTCTCAGGAGGAATAGGACATCAGCATTTCTCATCCTGCCCCCAGCTGTTGCTGAGGCTAAGTCCCAGGCAACTGTGATCAAGAAGTGACAGCTCTTTCACTCATCCACCTACTCGTAGAATGGAGCTATGGTATAATGAGAATACTAGGGCCTTGATCACTCTTATCCTGGTTACTGAGACTGTGGCTTCAAGCCAGAAGAGGCAAGTCAAGCACACTCCAGACTTCTGTCTGCCTCTTACTCTGGTACCAATCACTCAGCTCCCAGACAGAAACTTGCCATTGTCTCCACCTCCAATGTCAGAGGCCTGTCTCAGGGATTTTGCCTATGGGGGGAAAGGGACCCTAAAACAGCATTTAATCTCTTCCCAAAAGAACCAACTTCATTTGCAAGAGAATGGAGAATTTTAAGCCTGAAGTTGTTCTCAAGAACAGTGGAGGTTTTGGTGACAGGCAATTGGGAGGAGATCCAAGATACAGGCAAAACTGTAGGCCAGCTAGTTTGCAGCAGAGAACTGAGAAATTAGACAGCTTGGAGGAGTCTCTCTGGGCAGAGAGCAAAATCAAACCCTGACCTCAGAAATGTATGCCCAAGGTACAGCTGAAAACAATTAGCTGCTGATCATCGGGGAATCCCCCATTGCCATCAATTCCAACTCACAGTGACCCTATAGCACAGAGTAGAACTACCAGATAGGGTTTCAAAGGCTGTAGATCTTTACAGAAGCAGACTGCAATCCCTTTCTCCAACAGAGCAGCTGGTGGGTTCAAAGTGCTGACCTTTCAGTTAGCAGCCAAGCGCTTAACTGAAAGTGGAGTTTAACAGCTGCATTCTGTCAAGGAGAGAGAGAAAAAGCACCATCAATGCCACTGTCCTCCCATGGTGACTGTAGGCATGCCCAAAGCTGTGCCTCCTTGAGAAGGAACAACATCAGAGGCTATACCCCATGGCAGTAGGGGTGGCGGTGGCTTAGTGGGAAATAGACTTTACTAAAATAATGCTGTTGGTCACTAAACAATAAACAAGCAAAAAACAATAACAAGCCCCAGAGAGGGGAAAGCAGTACGCAGAGTTGCTATGATATATGATCTAAAATGTCCAGTTTCCAACAACAACTTATGAGTCATGCAAAGAAACAGGAAAATGTGACTCAGGCTCTGGGGGAATAACAAAACAACAGACAACAGAAACTGCCAGTGAGAGGGAACAGATGTTGAATTAATCACAAAAAGACTTTAAAGTAGTCATTGTAAACATATTCACGAAACAAAAGAAAAGCATAATTAAAGAAGTAAAGGATGACAGTGTTGCCTCATGTAGAGAACATCAATAGATGGAAATTATAAGAGAGCCAAATAGAAATTACAGAATTTTACTGTAAAATGACTAAAAAATTCAGAGAGAGCCTCAGCATTAGATTTGAACTGGCAGAAGAATTGAGGAACTTAAAGATAGATTAATAATGATTATGCTACTTAAAAAATTTTTAAAAAAATGGAGAAAAATAAACAGAGCTTCAGGGAAACATGAGACATCAATTGGAGCCCCCGTGGCGCAGTGGTTAAGAGCTCAGCTGCTAACCAAAAGGCCGGCAGTTCTAATCCACTAGCGAGCCGCTCCTTGGAAATCCTATGGGGTAGTTCTACTCTGTCTTCTAGGGTTGGTCACTCCCTATGAGTCGGGCTCCATGGCAATGGGTTTGGTTTGGTTTGGATTTTGGTTCCTAAGTATACCAGTATAAACAACATGGTAGTACCAGAAAGAGAGGAGAGGGAAAAAAAAGACCTAAAAAATATTTAAAGAAATAATTCATATAAAATTTATCAGATTTGATTTAAAAAAAAAATATAACATACACATCCAAGAAGCTCTTTGAAATGTGTTGTTGTCATAGTAGGTGCCATTGAGTCAATTCCGACTCATAACAACCCTATATATCACAGAAGGAAACACTGCCTGGCCCTGCACCATGCTCACAACTGTTCTTATGCTTGAGTCCATTGTTGCGGCCACTGTGTCAATCCATCTCATCATGGGTCTTCCTCTTTTCTGTTGACCCTGTACTTTACCAAGCATGA
Organism: Elephas maximus indicus; assembly: GCF_024166365.1. NCBI lineage: Eukaryota > Metazoa > Chordata > Mammalia > Proboscidea > Elephantidae > Elephas > Elephas maximus. The sequence goes on from NC_064842.1 coordinate 60,882,956, forward strand.
TGTCCTTCTCCAGGGACTGATCTCTCCGGACAACATGTCCAAAGTATGTAAGACACAGTCTCGCCATCCTTGTCTCTAAGGAGCATTCTGGGTGTACTTCTTCCAAGACAGATTTGTTCCTTCTTTTGGCAGTCTATGGTATATTCAATATTCTTCATCAACACCACTATTCAAAGCCATCAATTCTTCTTCTGTTTTCCTTATTCATTGCCCAGCTTTCACATGCTTATGATGCAAATGAATATACCATGGCTTGGGTCAGGTACACCTTCGTCTTCAACAATTTCTTTAGTTAGTTTTCCTATTTTGAAGATGCTTCACATAGGTCCAAATCATTTGGAAGGAACCCTTTGAGAGCTATTTTATGAATATAAGCTCTCACCTCAAGAGCACTTACAGAAAAACAAGATCATGAATGATGAATACAATATTGAAAAATAGAACATCTAAATTAAAGGAAATAGAAATACGGACAGAGAAGTACCACAAAAAATTTTTGCTAAAATACTCAGAAAGATTCTAGAATATGTTACCTATTGAATACAAACCAACCAAACACAAACAAAAAAAAAAGTTTTGCAGTTTCATTTTGTAGTTCTTTTATTGTGGTTGGATAAATATTCATGTGTTATTAATCGTTTATTTTTTTGGTATGGACATTTTATTCCTTTTGTTCAGTTTTTATTGGATTCTGTGTTTTCCTCGAAGGTATGTGAGGAATACACATAGATTGAAAATATCAATGTTCAAACCCTCAGATATGTGATTACTGTATTTAGTCATTTGCTGTATTTCCTATGATGTTGACTTTAAATTATATGCAGACCTCATATTCATTTTCCCCAAAATAGTTATGAAGTCTGAGTTTTTCATTATTCTTTATTTAATTTAAAATTTTAACATTTAGAGTATATAGAATCTGTATATTTTTGTACTTAGCTGGAATTTTTTTTCCTTCCAACTTTTTAACCTGCATTACTGCCACAATATTTTTGTTGCCGTAATATTATAAACCGTTTAACATTTAACAGAAAAGGATCCCATAATTAACATGTAATTTCAAAAACTTCCTGCTTATTTACTCATTTATTCTCCTAGAAAAATCAGTACTTCTAACAAATTAAAATTTTCCATTAGAACTTTAATTGTAATTTTTTCAAAATAATCATTAGTTCTTTTTTTAAAAAATTACTTTTTTGCAATATCTCTCCTCAAAATTAGGAAAATTTTATGTCTCACTGTGTATTCAAGTATTAACATATAGCCCTCAATTAATGTTTTGAAATATTTTATATAAATTATTTATAATTGTCAGTAAATACATATCTAGATATTTTGAGTAGTATCCTCAAACATTAAGGGTAGTGTATCTTATTTTTGTAGAAAGGCATACTAGAAATCATTTATATACATATTAATTGACAATTTTTTTTAATTGTTCTTAATAGTCAAAAATAAATCCAGTTCTTTATTGTGTGTTGAGTTCTGTATGCACAGAAATAAACTTTTATTTTCATACTTTGACTTATTAAATCAATGATTTTTAAAAATAAAAAAATGTACTTTTTAAAAATCACAAATCTGCATGGGTTTTATTGTTTTTAATATAGTTGGTTTCAGTTTGCTAGAATTTAAAAACAGTAACTTCTCTGTATTTATAATGCAACACACAATTGAATTCTACTTCACATTTTTGTCATACATCTCATGAAATTTTATTTAAAAATAGGAAAATTTTCTTATTTTAAACTGAAGAGATTTATTTTAGCAGGAAACATTGTTTCCTTTGAATACACCACTGGTAAAATTGCCTACTTTCAATGACTCGTATAGGATGTAATCTAATTATTTATCATTATTATGATGAGTTTTCTTTTTTTTGAGGCAATATTTATATTAATTATATTTTCTAAGCAATTATCACTTTATTGAAACCTTTAAATGAATCCTCTTGGTGTTTTTATTACCTTTCGATAAATTAGCATTCTAACACCTAATATGTACAGTGTTGATATCTTTTTTCTTTCTTATCTTTCCCTTTATTTCAAATAGTTTTGCATAGTGCTTAATCATTTACTAATTCATTACTTCTTATTTGTAATTAATCATTTCAGTTTCCATTCGACTTATTTTTCTATCTCATTATGCTGTTGACTTATAACTATTTCTAGCTGTTTTCTTGTTCAAGGAAAAAAAAGTAAATATAGTGAGTGTATTGAATATAATTTGGATTAAAAAAAAAAAAAACCTGTTACCATTGAGTCGATTCCAACTCCTAGTGATCCTATTGAACAGAGTAGAACTGCCCCACAGGGTTTCCAAAGAACAGCTGGTGGATTCGAACTGTGGAACTTTGGTTAGCAGCTGAGCTCTTAATCATTGCTTCACAATTGCTCCATCATATGTTACACCACAGATAAAACCTAAATAAAATTGTTACCCATAGTTACTAAATATTTTACAATAAAAAATAATACAAACAATATGTAAAAAAAAGTTTTAATTAAAATAAAATAGGTGAAGATTTTTTATAACTTATAATTTAAATGCAACCATATTTTTGTGTATATATAGTTTTTTTTATGGTTTCTATCCAAACTATGGCGGCCAGCTGCTCCTTGGAAACCCTATGGGCATTTCTACTTGTCCTATAGGGTGTCTATGAGCCAGAATCAAGTTGACAGCAATGGGTTTGCTTTATAATGTCTATGACCAACGTTTCTAACTATTCATTAATTTTGAAAAGGCTGACTATCCATGAATAGTATAAATTAAATATTAATCCATTTTTATGATTACATTATCTGATTCCTGTGTACATACCACATTTTTCTATCAATTTTATCTGCAAGCATCTATTAGAAAAATTAAAGTAATATAAAATTTTATTTATTTTTAAGAAAATTCAGTGCACTCAAGTTCATAGTAATTTGTAGACTATAAGATCTTGTTATTTTCTGAAATGGACATGCAGCCTGATGGAGAAGAAAACTTTATAGTATTGTATTTGAAAAATGCCTAAACTATTTTGTTGTTCTTTTTTAACATGGCTTTAAGGTCTTGGAAAACAATGTTTTATGAAGTCATTCCAAGTAGAACTAATAATGCATCAGAAATTAATGCATTTTGTTTTACACATTTACAATGATTTAAAATGATTTGCTAGAAAGAGCATTTAACACTGTAGGTAACATTTTGATTATTGCTCCATGTGGCTTATTTGTTACAAATATTTAAATCACTAATTAGCACCATATAACCCATAAATGAAGCTTAATCCAGATTTACATTTCTTATTCTTTCCTGCATTATTTGGAATTCATCAGAGCTAGTTTGCTTTTAGTTTGCTTTAGCACTTTGATTTGTTAGTTTATTGACTCAACGGCAGCAGGTTTGATTTTGGTTTCTTTTGTCTCTAACATTATTTGCATCATAATGTTGAAATAATAATAGTTGAAGTGGCTTGTTTTAATTTATCGTTACTAAGTTAGATTCCACACTTAATAATATTCATGATGTGTTAAATGTTTCTTTGCTTTCTTGTACAATTTTATGAAATTCATTTTAATATTACTTCAAGTTAAATATGAAATTGTGATGGGTAATAATAGACGTTAGTGACTAATAAAATTGGATTTTTATGATTAAAAGCTATTAATCAATGCAGTAGAGTACAAAAAGGTCTTTTCACACAATGCGTTTTCATGGGAGAAAGATATCTAAAGGTAACTAGCAGGCACTTCTCTTAGAGTGTACCTTAGATTTTAGATATTTATTCATCATATTAATCAAATATTTAAGGACCACATATTATTTTTAAATAACTTATAGATAAAATGAATTAAGATATAATAAGGTTCCAAGTAAAGATTGCACAAATTTTGAATGGATGGGATAACAGGATAAAGTTAATTCTTAAATTGTCTCTGCCCTTTATTCTGTAAAATATAAGCTAAAAAGAAATAAACTGTCAAAGTTTATTTCTAAACAACAATATGTTGAGCAAATACATAAAAAGATTTTTATTGACCTCATTCAATACATGTTGAACAAGTACATAAAAAGATTTTAGTTGACCTCATTCTTAGTGTTGGCCATTAGTGTCATTAATTCTCAAATAAAATTTGGTATAATTTGAAGCTCTATTACTAAAAATATGAGGCCAGAAAAGGGGATCTGGCATGCCTGTGTAAACTGTATTTATCAAACTACATTTGGATGACTATAGTCAGTGTTCAACATAATATTATAAAAAGCAGTACCTTAATAGTCTGAAGTGAAAAAAAAAGTTTAAAATTTAATAATAAATATTCAAAACAAACCTACACTTTTTTAAATGTTTAAGATCACAGGGTAAGCAAAAAAAAAAAAAAAAAAATTCTTACACAATGGAAAATGCACTTACTTATTTTCCAAGTTCACACTTTCATTCCTTGGATGTATATTTAGTGCACAAGACTTTACAATTTGTGCTTTGAGATGCATGGAGGGTAGAGGAGAAACATGTAGGAGGAAATATGGCTTCAATTTCTCATGAACTGCCTCTTTCTCCAGACATCTATCTATCTGCCAGGCAATGCTATGAAAAGACGATATTAAGGTACCCAAGGAAGCCAAGCCTCTGCCTGCAAGGACTTTGCAGTTTAAAATGAAGGTGATATAATATATGCAACTAATAGTATTTTGGAATATGATATTAAAATAAGTATTTTGGAATATGGCATTAGACATGGAATAATCTGAGTAATATAATAGAGAGTAACAATTTTTAACTATGAGGGTACTTGCATTACGTATGGAGATTGATGACTATTTTTCTAAAAATGTGATTTCGGGCCAGGAAAATGAGACAAATAAGCCAGCTACAAAAACAAAATGAAAATGATCAGTCTCTGCATAGAAAATAGCAAATACATTTAATCTCAGGAGTAAATAGCAGGTTCTAGAAGTCCATTTTGGGAGGAAAATAGTGTGTAAGGGGAAGAGAGATTTAGAACAAGACTGATGATTTAGGTAGATGAATTCAAGGAGTTCATATGTGTCTCCGCCTCCCCAAGCAGAATGAAAATTGTACAAGATGAAGCAACCTGACTTAACGCTTATTTTATAAAACATTGCTAGTGATGTTAATGATGAAGGTGATATGGGCAGAGTACAAGCAAAAGGAAAAATTTAGAGGCTTTTCAGGAGTTCAAGCTAAAGATGATGGGGACATGATGAGATGGAAACAATAGAAATTAAAATAGAGGCATAATTTGGAGATTGAACTGAAGTGACTTATTTGATGATGCTTTTGGTTGTAGTGTCGCTATGAGTCACTATGAGTCGGAATTGATGGCAGTGGTGGTGGGTTTTGGTTGTAGGAGAAGTAGTGAAAAAATTATTAACAGTGACTACTAAGTGTATGTTTCATGCTGTTTCAAAATTAATGTACCATTAAGAAACTGTTACTGTTGTTAGGTGCCACCTGGTAGGTTCCTACTCATAGCAACCCTATGTACAATAGAATGAAACACTGCCTGGTCTTGCGCTATCCTCACAATCATTGATGTGATTGAGCCCATTCTTGCAGCCATTGTCAGTTCATCTCAATGAGGGTCTTTCTCTTTTGCACAGACCCGCTACTTTAGCTAGTATGCTATCCTTTTCCAGGGACCAGTCTGTTCTGATAATAACATGTCCAAAATACATGAGATGAAGTCTCGCCATCCACACTTCTAAAGAGATTTCTCTCTGTACTTCTTCTAAGACAAATTAGTTTGTTCTTTTGGCAGTCCATGGTATATTCAATATTCTTCACCAACACCTTAATTCAATGGCATCAACTCTTCTTCAGTCCTCCATCTTCATTGTTCAGCTTTCACATTCGTATAAAAATACCATTGTTTGAGTCGGGGCACCTAAGTCCTCGAAGTGACATCTGTGCTTTTCAACACTTTAAAGGAATCTTTTGCAAAAAATTTGCCCAATGTGATATGTTGTTTGATTTCCTGAGTGGTGCTTCCGTGGCCACTGCTTGTGGGTCCAAGTAAAATGAAATCCTTGACAACTTCAATCTTTTCTCCATTTATCATGATGTTGATTATTAGTCCAGTTGTGAGGATTTTTGTTTTCCTTACATTGACGTCCAATCCACACTGAAGGTTGTAGTCTTTGATCTTCATCAGTAAGTGCTTTAAGTCTTCTTCTCTTTCAGCAAGGAAGGTTGTGTCATCAGCATATCTCAGGTCGTGAATGCCACGTTCTTTTTCATATAGCCCAGCTTCTCGAATTATTTGCTCAGCATACAGATTAAATAACTATGTCAAAAGGACACAACCCTGAAGCACACCTTTCCTGATTTTAAACCATACATTATCCCCTTTTCAGTTTGAGAGACGAACTCTTGGTCTGTGCACAGGTTAGACATGAGCTTGATTAAGTGTTCCGGGACTCCCATTTTTGTAATGTTATCCATAATTTTTTATGATCCACACAGTCAAATGTTTTTGCATAGTCAGTAAAGCACAGGTAAACATATTTCTGGTATTCTCAGATTTCAGTCAAAATCCATCAGCAATAATATCCCTCTTTCCTTGTGCTCTTTTGGACCTGGCTTGAATTTCTGACAGTTCCCTGTTGAAGCACGGCTGCCCAACTGTTTTTTAATTATCTTCACCGAAATTTTACTAGCATGTGATATTAATGATATTGTTTGAAAATTTCTGCATTCTGTTGGATCACCTATCTTTGGAGTGGGCACAAATACGGATCTCTTCAGTTCGTTGGCCAGGTAGCTGTTTTCCAGATTTCATGGCACAGATGAGTAAGCTTTACCAGTTTTGCATCAGTTTGTTGTTGAAACATCTCGGTTTGTATTCCATCAATTCCTGGAGCCTTGTTTTTTTGCAAATGTCTTCATTGCAGCTTGGACTTCTTCCTTTAATGGTCATATGCTACTTCCTGATTTGAGTATTGACCAAATCTTTTTGGTACCGTGACTCTGTGTATCCCTCCATCTTCTTTTGATGCTTCCTGCATTGTACAATATTTTGCTCATGTGATCGTTATTTTTGGGTGCTTTCAAGTTGGTTCCAACTCAAGGTGAAACTATGCACAACAGAAGGAAACACTGCCCAGTTCTGGGCCATCCTCACAATCCTTGTTATATTTGAACCCATTGTCTCTGCCACCGTGTCAGTTTTGCCCATAGAGTCCAATATTTCGACTAGAGGAATGAAGTCTTCTTTTACTTCTTTCAGCTTGAGAAATGCCAAGCATGTCTTCCCTTTTGGTTTTCTAACTCCAGGTTTTGCACGTTTCATTATAATACTTATTTGGTCTTCTCAAACTGTTCTTTGAAGTCTTCTGTTCTTTAAAGCTCTTTTACTTCATCATTTCTTCTATTTGCTTTAGCTACTCAACATTCAAGAAAGTTTCAGAGTCTCTTCTGACATCCATTTTTGTTCTCTTTCTTTCCTATTTTTTTACTGACCTTTTTGCTTTTTTCCCGTATGATGTGCTTGATGTCATCCCACAACTTGTTTGGTCTTCAGTCATTAGTGCTGAATGTGTCAAATCTATTTTTGAGATGGTCTCTAAATTCAGGTGGGATATACTCAAGGTTGTACTTTGCCTCTCTTGGACTTGTTTTAATTTTCTTCAGATTCAACTTGAACTTGCGTATGAGCAATTGATGGTCTGTTCCCCAGTCTTCCCTGGCCTGTTTCTGACTGACAATACTATGCTTCTTCATTATCTCTTTCCGTAGATGTAGTCAATTTTATTCTTGTGTAGTCCTTCTAGAGAGGTCCATGTGTATAGGCACCATTATGTTGTTAAAAAAAGGTATTGCCAATGAATTGTTTATTGATCTTGCTAAATTCTACCATGCAATCTCCAGCATCATTTCTATCACCAAGGCCATATTTTCCAATTATTGATTCATCTTTGTTTCCAACTTTCACATTCCAATCGCCAATAATTATCAATGCATCTTGATTGCATATTTGATCAATTTCAGACTTCAGAATTCATAAAAGTCTTCAATTTCTTCATCTTTGGTATTAGTGGTTCGTGCATATATTTGAATAATAGTTGTATTAACTGGTATTCCTTGTAGGTGTATGGATATTATTGTATCACTGACTGCATTGTACATCAGGATAGATCTTGAAATGTTCTTTGTGACAATGACTATGACACAGTTCCTCTTCAATTTTTCATTCCCGGCACAATAGACTATATAATTTTCTGGTTCAAAATGTCCAATACCAGTCCATTTCAGCTCACTAAAGCCTAAGATATCAATCTTCAAGCATTCCAATTAATTTTTGACAAATTTCAATTTTCCTGTATTCATACTTTGTATGTTCCACGTTCTGATTACTAACGGATGTTTGCAGCTGTTTCCTCTCATTTTGAGTCATGTCACTTCATCAAATTAAGGATACACCTTAAAGTCGACTCTACTTTGAGGAGGTAGATCTTCCCCAGTATTGTTTTGACTGCCTTGCAACCTGAAGGGATCATTTTCCGTCACTATATCAGACAAAGAATGAACAAATCTGTCTTGGAAGAAGTGCAGCCAGAATGCTCCTTAGAGGCAAGGATGGCGAGACTGCGTGTAACATACTTTGGACATGTTGTCAGGAGGGATCAGTCCCTGGAGAAGGACATCATGCTTGGCAGAGCAGAGGGTCAGCGGAAAAGAGGAAGACGCTCAACGAGGTAGATTGACACAGTGGCTGGAACAATGAGCTCAAGCATAACAACAATTATAAGGATGGCTCGGGACCGGGCAGTGTTTCATTCTGTTATGCATAGGGTCGCTATGAGTCGGAACCGACTCGACGGCACCTAACAACAACAACATATCAGACAATGTTCTGCTGTTACTCATAAGGTTTTCACTTGCTTGACCAGGATACTATGTTAGAGGAGAAATCACATAATTTTGTATGGATGAAGACAGTAAAAGTGTTCTAAAATTAAATCATCAAGATTGGGAAGATCTGATTAAGACATAGAATTTAATTTGAGAAAAAGGAAAAACGTGAAAAGAGCAGAAAGCATGAAAAGTCAAGATATTTTCCGTGAGTCGCAATTAAGACAACATCCTATAGATAGGCAGGGGACAAAATGTGAAATGGAGGCAGATGCTGGGCAATAAAGGGGCTTGGCTGTCACGCAGTAAAGTGTGGTATTTGTAGATATTTGTTATTTTTCTGTCCAACATCAGAACCACCTTCTCAGTTTGGAAGAATTGCCTAATAACAAAAATTTAATGGAAGGCAGACCCAATCTTCAAATATTGAAATGGAAAGAACTTAAAAATCCTCTCTGTCTGACTACTATTGCACAGACCTAGGTACCAGAGAGCATTACAGAGAACATATCCTTAGGAAAATTTAGGTAATCTTAGACTGATTATGCGAATAGCCAAGCAGTCAAATTATTATTCCTCAAGAAGAATGTAGTAAACTTGTCCATAGTAAAAAAAAAAAAACCATAGTAGCAAGAGAAAATTAAATTGTCTTTGTGGTCCTCTGTTAGACAGAATCCACCAAAACCTAAGATTTTTGGAACTGGATGTCATCGCCATTCAACAGTGTGAGTGAAGGAGGAATTCAAGGACTGTGAAATGTGGTGCCATCCTCTAAAACTTGGAAGTTTTAAAAAGAGGATAAAAGTTCAAATCTCTGCTCAAGGCAATGGCAGAAACCAACTTTCTACAGCAGTGATTAAAAAAAAAAAATCTCTTATCTCTCGAAGCTGCAAAACTGAGATACCAGACAACACAAACCAAACATTGATCTCTTGATCCTGATGGGTTGCAAATTACACTGCCAGTTATTTTTACAGACCTGCCAGTTATTCTATGTAAAAAGTAGGACATCTGTAGGATAAGATTGGAATCTTCAGAACTGAAATTGTTTAGATCATATGAGTACTTAGCTGATTTAAAAAAAAAAAAAATTGCATTTGAGTCAATGCAGATTCATGACAACCCCCTGTGGGTCAGGGTAGAACTGTGCTGTACCCAGATGGATAAGCCCCGATATGTCTTCCTTGGAGACTACATTCTGTCCTACCCTGTCTGATGGGCTGATGATGCACTGCTTGTCAGAAGCAGTTTTCTGGAAAAGGGGGATAATTTTTCCTCATTTCCTCTGACCCTTAGTTTTCAGTATTTAAAAAGCCTTTTAATAGAGTTGGGTTCGCTCATGTAGGAAAGGGAGACAGGAAGGAATGGCTATCAAAAGTCACACCATAAAGAGGTAGGATGAGATAAAGAGTCTCAGGACTATTCTAACAGATGTTGGAAAAAATTCAGAGGAACAGGTTTAGAAACTGATTCTAAGGAGGTTAACCAACAAGACAAAAGCGAGTTATATACAAAATTAGGCCCTTTAGACTGTTCATATGTTCATCATGTCCCCCCCTGACCCACAGTCATCCTTTGCTTTGCAAGCACTTAGGACGTTATGAGAAATGTCTATGTCCACTGGACTTAACAGGGTACATTTCAAGCCTCCTCTGAAAATGGTTCATTAAGATTTGCTAGCAGGGATACACATACCACTTCTGCACCATTAGATACTTACATAGTATCTCCATGAATGTCTTTAGAAAAAGGCATATGCTTCCAACGAGTGGAACATATACATATATATATATGTTGTATATTTTCATTGTCTACGTTTCTGAAAGAACATGTTATTTGTGGACAATACTTGTCCATGGGAAAAAACTAATGGTGACTCAAGTTCAGATTCTTGTAGGGACAAGAAGGTTTGAAGAAGAAAAGTACTGGTGTAAACACTTAAAATGCACTTAGGAAATGGACACATTACCATGTCATGTAGGGTTCAGCAGAAGGGCCCAACAGGGGACATTTTTTGGGAGTGTTGGAAAAGTTTTAAAGCTAGATCGCGGTGGTGGAAGTACATCTCTATAAATTTACTAAAGATTATTGATGGCGCACTTACAATACGTGATTTTCATAGAATGTAAATTAAACCTCAAGAAGGTTGTAAAATGAAAATGTCAGGAAAAAATATTAGGCTAATATCTCATTGTAAGTAATAAAGGCAGGAAAACAGTTTTCTAATCACTCAGTTCTCACTGGGAGTAGTGCTGCTCTCTAGGAGGTATTTTGGAAACTTGTAAAAGTAGAAACTATGTTTCACAATGATTAGGATGTTTGATTTTGATTGCCATTTAATGGGTGGGACCATGGTTATTAAACCTCCCCAAAGTTGTGTAATAGTCTCATCAAGGAAATTTTTGTTTATATCCTTTTGAATGTGCTGATACACATTTGTGTAGAATATCTTGTTATGGATGTCTAAATTTAAATTTTAATCCATTTTATACTTAAATACAAATAACGTACAGTTTTAATGAAACTATCATGTGAGTTTAGAAAAGTTTATACAGGTATGCCTCACTTAACGTCCACAATTAAAAAAAAAAAAAAAGGTGCTGTGGAGTCCAGCTCAACTCATAGTGACCCAATAGGACAGAGTAGAACTGCCCCACAGGGTTTCCAGGAAGAAGCCCATGGATTCCAGCTGTCATACCAGTTAGTTAGCAGCCCTACCACTTCACCACCAAGGCTCCACAATAGTTCTGTGAAATAGGTTTTTATGCGTTTGGCCATTGTGCAAACACCATATTATATAAGGCAGTTCCCATACAATCCCCACTAAGGACTTTAGTATTAAAACCTTACAGGAAACTCTCAAGACACAGCCTGTACCCACGGGTTATAGGAGGCTGGCCTTGTCATGGGTGTGGCGGGGTAGGGGGAAAGACTGGGGGGATGGGGGAGAGGGGAGGGACGGGGGGTGTGTGCTGTGCTGGCAGCCGGACTGGGACTGGGACCTTGCACAGGTTCGGAAGCAGCGGGGGCGGGAGCGCACGGGAGGGGTTCTGGGAAGCGGCAGCGGGGAGAGGGTGTGCAGGCCTGTTGGTGCGGCCACCTCCTGATCACGTGCAGCCCTGCCGTCATCCCTGCCACCACAGACGGCAGAAGCCCTGTCACCTGCCCTACCCTGCAGCGAAAGGCTGCAGGGCTGCTGGGCAGGCGAATGAAGCTGGGAGGAAGGAAAGGAAGAGGTAGAAGAGGAGGAAGTGCTGCGGTCTTTGGGATCTGCCCTAGAGCGCTGCCACTCCTTCACGCTGGGGGTCTGGGATCTTTAAAACCATTAGGGGAAAATAATAAAAGAAGAACTGCTTTCCCTTAAAAAAAATAAATAAAAACTTTATGTGACCACAGACATACGCGGTGGGACTTTGCCAGAACAGATGTTGTGTGGCACGTGAATGTACATTGTTTTGTCAGAACTTTGAGACGACTTTTTCACCATTAAAAAAATAGATACATAATTTGATCAAAATGTTTTTTGTGATATTTGGGTCACCACTATAATTTTATTTTTTAGCCTTCATTTTCACAGTGATTCTATATCTAGGACTAAGCACCTGATTTCTTTGTAATATCTTCTAGGGTTGTCTTCTAGGGTAGATATGGCCCATGTTTTATAGGCTGAAATACAAATCATTTAATTATAAATTACCCTTTCTATATTACAGTTTATGTTTTCACAGTTATGTTTATGGGAAGGCTATGCTATTTACATATTTTATTACACTTGGTAAAGATGGGTACAGATATTCAAGTATCTCCTTAAATACTTACTCTAAGAGGAGGCATTGGAGCTGATAGAATTGGTAACTATTGATTGATCTTGCCAGATGAACTCTATTTCAGTTGGGATTTTGCTCCAAAACCCTGTATGTAAACTCAAGAACAATTGTTGAGACCTTAAATAATTTTAGTTGTCAGACCTCTTTTTGTCTAGTTTGTGTGAATGTGAATGTGTGTTAGTGTGTGTGTAAAAGTGTGAGTGAGTGTGTGAATGTGCGTGTACTAATTACTGACTGTAATAATTTATCTGAAGACATACAGCTGAGTAAAAGGATAAAGTTTGGAGAGGCAATATTTTTGCTGTTTTAGATGGGTGATAAGATATAGTGTATCTGGGGAGGTAACATATTAAATAAAATAAAAAATACATATTTGGATTTTAGAGTTACTTTATATTTATACCAAAGAATTTAGTTATTTTATCACTTAAAAAATCATAATTATATGATTTTTCTATTAAAGATTTTTGTGTGTTCAATCTCTTACAATATTTACAGGTTTCAAAATAATTACTATTATTTTCTTCAGAGCTTTAAAACAAAGCTGGCTGTTCAACTGCCTGATGATGTCCAATTGAAAAGAGGCTTTCTCCCCCAGAAGTAGTCATGATTGCAGAATTTTGTTTCAAAATCCTCACAAGGAAATTATAACATTGCTGCTCCCAAAATTCCGAGAATTTGTTATTCCCTGACAGATCATACTAATATATTTGTAAATATGAGTGTGTATTTATAACAGCTATGCTGTTCTTATGGGTAAATCCTCTTTATTGTCTTACCATAAATGGAAACCTTCCATTTTATATTATTACAAATGTGGGATTTGGAAACAGTGAGGCATAGCCAATGCCCTTCAAACATTTTTGAAATGTTCTATTTCTTAATGTAGGTAACGGGTAAAATTGTGCTTATTCACTCTATATATGGCACACCCAATATTTAGATACTCTGTTGTAGACTTTCATGATAAAAAAAAAAAAAAAAATTTTTTTTTTCTTCTTTTTTTTTTTACATTTTAAGAAATATAAAGATTTAAAGAACATATTTTTTTCAGTATTGGTAATTGTGTGTTTTGTGTAATCTGATATAAAATATTTTCTATGGTACCCTTTGTGAATTAAATAAAATTGATTATAAATTAGCTTCATATTCACTTGTAATGTTTCAAATATAAGTAATCGAGTTGCTTTTGGAGTTGGAAATACAACAGACTAGAGATTGAAAAAAAAAGTCTAATCTCTTGTCACCAGCTGTTTTCAAACTCCAGAATTTTTAAGTCACCTTAAAATGTTATAGTTTGCCAATTTCAAGGGTATCCTTTTCCAGAATAAAATTGAACATATGGATGCAATAATATCATGTCTGTCACTGAAGTTTCTTCTGTAAAGTAAGAATATTTAAAAGGATGTAGTTTCTACACGACAACACACCTTGCCAATTTATTTAATGAATTTTAAATATATAAAATCTGGTTTACCTACAGACTGAAATAAAGTTTCAATAGGCAACATTTAAAGGCATTAATATAAATTAGAAAAATATTCCTCCCACTCCACTAGAAATAATATGCCATTTTGTTTAAAACTGGTCAAAAATCTTTAAATATATAGGTAAGTGCCTTGAAATAACAAAATTGAATTTTCCATATCTGATAGAATATAGAATCAGGGAACTTAAGAAAACGAGTTAATTTAAAGCACTCCAGTTTTGTGTGGAAATATAATAATTAAATAGGGTAAATGGTTTTACTCAATTTGCTATAGGATTATTTAATTGTCCTTCAGGTTTAGTAAGATTACTTTTAGGATTATTAATTAAATGTTTGAAAGAGTCCTAAAGATGGCAAAGTGAACAAATAATCCCATAGTATTTGTACAACTATAGGTTTTTATCTTTATCTTTGCGTAAACCTTCTAAAACTTAACACTCCTATGAAATTCAAATTAAGCACACTGAAACATATATATCTATTATTAGAATATGATGTATTTCAAATGGATCCTATTTTGTGGTAGATAAAGAGCCATTGGTGCTCGATTTCATAGGTAAAAGTTTGACGCTTTGAACCCACCCAGATGTGCCTTGGAAAACAGGCTTGGCAAACTACTTCCAAAAAGTCACAAAAACCCTGTGGATTAGTTCTGTTCTGCACATGTGGCATCTCCTTGAGTCTCAGTCGACTCAACAACAGCCAACAACAAAGAACCATTTCATAAATCCAGCATTCTTCTAAGTTCTTTAATTCACTTTTACTTAGCTTATAGCTCCCACGCTAGAGTTACAGTATATATAAATATTTTCTTCTTTACACAATATTTTATACTGAATCAAAGAAAAAAATGGTTTTATCCTTAAGATAAGTAAACATACTATTAAATTTATTATCTTGTGACTCAATATTTCCTCTAGTTTGATCTGAAAAGACCATCTGAAATTTTCTTATCCATTTCAATGACAAATCTGTAATGTTATCAATGGTTATAGTATAAAGAAATTAACTTTGAATTAAGACCATTTATTTCATTTTTTCTCATTTATTTTACATATTAAATCAGGAAATTCTTGATAAAGATGGTACAGATATTCAAGTATCTCCTTAAATACTTACTCTAAGAGGAGGCATTGGAGCTGATAGAATTAGTAACTATTGATTGATCTTGCCACTTTTTCTATGTGAACATTCCTGTCAATCTCATCTTTATTATCTGAATAAATTAATTAAAATATTGCTATTATGCCTGAGATGATATTTATTAACACTGGTGCATTCATGTCAGCAATATCTCATAGAACTTGTACATGCGTTAAGTATTTGTAGTGTGTGTAATGCACCAGCCACTGTATATGCAGTAAACTCTTCAAGACAGTGTAAAACAAAATGAGCTGTAATTCTCATTTTTCAAAATTTCTAGTCTTGTTGGAAAAGTACGACACAAGAGAATTGTGGAAACATATCCCTAAGACATATAAATACTCCAGGCATAAAAAATAACATAATGTTTTATTTATACTTTGTGTCTTAAGTATGGGGAAATAATCTGTTGAAAGGAATCTCCTTTGATTTACATGTATGTAAATAATTGGGAGGAGAAAATTCCCTGTGGAAGTCCTGACAAGAAAGAAGAATGATTTCCCAGGAGTCCCAAAATGATAAATGTCCACAAGGTATAGATTCAATATCAGTTAATAAGTGAGAAATTCTGGAGGGTGCATTTGATCCAAAGTTTAGTCAATTGTGCTTAAACCACTTTGTCTTCTGAATTTGATAGCTATGGTCTCCATTTAAAAACACAATTTTGTGTTTTAAAACCTTTTAGAAATATTTATGAGAATGAAATATGTAGCTGTTAAGTAAAGCCATATTTTATATTTTAATAACATGTCTTCTTTCTACTTAAAAGATAATGTAGAAAATGCAGAGAACATGGATAAACAAAAGTTTATTTATAATCTCAGTACATAAAGATTATCACTATCTTTTTTTTTTTCATTCTTCTAGATGATTCTTCTGTCAGTTAGCTTTTACTGCACAGCAAAATCATCCCAGACTTAGTCATTTAAAAGAACAGCAATGCTGTTCCACAACAATGCTGTGGCTTGACTAGGTCCTTCATGTTATTTGGGACAGATTGACCACTCTTCAGGATTCTGTCATCTATCCATGGTCAACTGATTAGTCATCTGGGAAAGAAATGACCTGGGATGGTCTCATTCATATGCCTGGCAGGCGTCAGGTTATAAGCAGGGATTCCTGGTTAGTACACTACAGTATCACTCATCCTCCACTAGTCCATCTTGGGCTTATTTAATGATGTTATCAGGTTCCAGGAGAAGGAAAAGATGGACAGTCTCAATACACAGCATTTTTAAGCAGAACTTTTCCATATTTCTCATGGGCCAAAGCAAGACACATAGTCAAGTTCAGAGTCTGGTGGGAGGGGACTACCCAAAGAAAACAATTGGGGGGGGCAATTTTACAGCCATTTTCATGACATATCTCAATTCTCCTTCCCTCTGTTTTAATACATATATAATAAATGCAAGCACACTGCACTTTGATTTTTAACTTTTGTTTATTGCTTGGTTTATCAAAAATGTTATTCCAAGTATATATATTTGAATCCTGATTTTATTAGACTTATATTATTACATCAAATATTTTAATTTTTTCCCAATCCCTCATCTCAATTTTTTTCCAATTATTTTGATCTTATAAATGGTTCTGTGATAATCATACCCATTTAATTGTGAAAAATTTTAATTTCTTCCAGATATTACATTCTTTATCAACAATAGAACGATTTATCCATCTTTCCATACCATTATGAATTCCCAACCATTTGTTTTTTGTCTTTAAATTAAAAATAGCATTAGTATTTTAGAATATATTTTTAAAAAATATAATACATTTTAAAAAAAATACATTTAGACAGGTTTTAATGCAGATGCTACAATTTTTTATAATCGTTGTCATAGTCATTGCCAAATTAGCTCCAGAAAAACCAGTACACATTAACACTACAATCAAGTGTTGCCTGTTCTCTTCTATTTTTAATAGCAATGTCTAAAGATTGGGAAATACAAATATAAACAAAACAAAGCAAACAAAAAACATCTGATACCTTTTCTGTTGGACATAGAAAAGGGCCAAAGAGGAGAGGTAAAGGGCAGAAAAAAGAGTAGAGAAAGTAGGAAAACATAACAAATAATCTGGTATTCTGAAAATAACCCTAGGTCAGAAAAGTGCTTGTGAAAAAATTCACCTTTATTTATTACATTCATAACTATATGGTTATCTGATATTTATTTAATAAGTGTCATTTCCCCCAAGACTGTTAACTTTATGAAATACAAAGCATTTCTTTCTTTCCATTGTTTAAAGTTGTTTCCCAAAGACCTAGCACCATATCTGGTACACTTTGTTGTTGTTAGTTGTCTTCATGTTGGCTCAGACTCATGGTGACCTTATGTATACCTATTGCCATTGAGTCCAATTCCAGCTCACTGGGAAACTATCGGACAGAGAAGAACCACTCCATAGGGTTTCCAAGGCCGTAAACCTTTACGGAAGCGGACTGCTGCGTCTTTCTTCCACAGAGCAGCTGGTGGGTTTGAACTGCTGAAATTTTGGTTAGCAGTGAGAGCTTAATCACTGTGCCACCAGGGCTCTTTACCATATATATACCCAAAAACCAAACGCATTGTCATCGAGTTGATTCTAACACATAGCAGCAACCCTATAGGACAGAGTAGAATTGCCTCATAGGGTTTCCAAGGAGTGGCTGATGGATTTGAACTGCCAATCTTTGGTTAGGAGCTGTAGCTCTTAACCGCTGTACCACCAGGGTTCCAATCTTATGTAGCGCAGAACAAAATATTGTCAGGTCCTGCACTATCTCCATGATCTTTGATATGCTTAAGTGCATTGCCGAGGCTATTGTATAGGTCCATCCCATGGAGGGATTTTTCATTTTTGCTGACCCTTTAAGTCTTTAACAACATAACATTCTTTTCCGGCAACTAGTCTTTCCTGATGACGTGTCCAAAGTAAGCAAGATGAAGTCTCACCATCCTTGTGTCTAAGGAGTATTCAGTTATTCATTATTTTGGCAGTCCATGGTACATTCAATATTTTTCACTGACACCACAATTTGAATGCATCGGATTTTCTCCTGTCTTCCTTTTTCACTGTCCAGAGTTTCATGCATATGAGATGATTGAAAAGATCATTGGTTGGGTGCACATTTCTCATCAAAGTGACGTCTATACTTTTTACAACTTTAAATGTTTTTTTCTTTTTTTTGCAGTAAATTTGCCCAATGCAGTGTCTTTTTTTTGGGGGGGGGGGGCCTGGTACATTAGAAGCTCAATAAATACATATTGGATGAACAAGTGCATTCATTTACAAGTTTTATATAAAATGATCTCTTTTGTGTGCTATATGTTTTTTTTGTTTTTTAATTTCAAAACATCCATATTATGTTCAACAAACACCAGGGCACTTGTACTGTCCATAAAACTATGTGGTTCAAAAAGTTTTAGTTAGGTATTTCATTCAGGATTATAGCCGCAACTACGGACTCTATGGGCTTTACCATCACCACCACCCAATGCCATTGAGTCAATTCCAACTCATTACAACTCCGTACGTTCTTCAAGGCTGTAAATCTCTATGGAAGCAGACTGCTGCATCTTCCTCCTGTGAAGTGCTGGTGGTTTCAAACTGCCAACCTAACAAATCTATAATCATGAAGATGGTGCAGGAACGAGCAACATTTCATTCTGTTATACATAAGGTGGCCATGAGTCTGAGCTGCTTGACAGCAAACGACAACAACAGCACAACATTAAATTCTCTAGTAAGAGAGCTGTGATTTATTTTAAACACTCAGAAATCATGATGTATTTTAAACACTCAGAAATTATGGAAAATTATTTTAAGTGTTAAGAGAGCTGTCCAAAGAAATATAAGGCAGAAATATTCTATCCTCAACATTGCAGTTTATAAGGGGGCAAATTGTCTATGCTGTGCAAACCAACAATACTGAAATTAATTCATTCACTAAAAGATTTCTACTGGCTACTGCACTTTTAAGAAAAAGTAATGATCCTCATTATAAGAACCAAAAGCTCTCTGCTGGATATTTTACACGTATCTCCTCACGGAGTCCTCATCACTACTCTAAGGATTGCTGTTATTATTACAAATGAGAAAACAGGCTCAGAAAACTGTGAACTGAAGAAGGCAAAAACTAAAGGAGATGCTTGTAGCCATTAAAATATACTTTTAATGTTAATTCGTTAAAAGAATAAGAGTTGGTGTAAACTAACACATTCATCTTTAAACCCTGCGCCTGCCCTGCACACACACGGAAGGACCTGGATAATGCTCCTGTTCACGCTGCGCCTGCCCTGCACACACACGGAAGGACCTGGATAATGCTCCTGTTCACCCTGCGCCTGCCCTGCACACACACGGAAGGACCTGGATAATGCTCCTGTTCACCCTGCGCCTGCCCTGCACACACACGGAAGGACCTGGATAATGCTCCTGTTCACCCTGCGCCTGCCCTGTACACACACGGAAGGACCTGGATAATGCTCCTGTTCACCCTGCGCCTGCCCTGCACACACACGGAAGGACCTGGATAATGCTCCTGTTCACGCTGCGCCTGCCCTGCACACACACGGAAGGACCTGGATAATGCTCCTGTTCACCCTGCGCCTGCCCTGCACACACACGGAAGGACCTGGATAATGCTCCTGTTCACCCTGTGCCTGCCCTGCACACACACGGAAGGACCTGGATAATGCTCCTGTTCACCCTGCGCCTGCCCTGCACACACACGGAAGGACCTGGATAATGCTCCTGTTCACCCTGCGCCTGCCCTGTACACACACGGAAGGACCTGGATAATGCTCCTGTTCACCCTGCGCCTGCCCTGCACACACACGGAAGGACCTGGATAATGCTCCTGTTCACGCTGCGCCTGCCCTGCACACACACGGAAGGACCTGGATAATGCTCCTGTTCACGCTGCGCCTGCCCTGCACACACACGGAAGGACCTGGATAATGCTCCTGTTCACCCTGCGCCTGCCCTGCACACACACGGAAGGACCTGGATAATGCTCCTGTTCACCCTGCGCCTGCCCTGCACACACACGGAAGGACCTGGATAATGCTCCTGTTCACGCTGCGCCTGCCCTGCACACACACGGAAGGACCTGGATAATGCTCCTGTTCACCCTGCGCCTGCCCTGCACACACACGGAAGGACCTGGATAATGCTCCTGTTCACCCTGCGCCTGCCCTGTACACACACGGAAGGACCTGGATAATGCTCCTGTTCACGCTGCGCCTGCCCTGCACACACACGGAAGGACCTGGATAATGCTCCTGTTCACCCTGCGCCTGCCCTGCACACACACGGAAGGACCTGGATAATGCTCCTGTTCACCCTGCGCCTGCCCTGCACACACACGGAAGGACCTGGATAATGCTCCTGTTCACCCTGCGCCTGCCCTGTACACACACGGAAGGACCTGGATAATGCTCCTGTTCACCCTGCGCCTGCCCTGTACACACACGGAAGGACCTGGATAATGCTCCTGTTCACCCTGCGCCTGCCCTGCACACACACGGAAGGACCTGGATAATGCTCCTGTTCACCCTGCGCCTGCCCTGCACACACACGGAAGGACCTGGATAATGCTCCTGTTCACCCTGCGCCTGCCCTGCACACACACGGAAGGACCTGGATAATGCTCCTGTTCACCCTGCGCCTGCCCTGCACACACACGGAAGGACCTGGATAATGCTCCTGTTCACCCTGCGCCTGCCCTGTACACACACGGAAGGACCTGGATAATGCTCCTGTTCACCCTGCGCCTGCCCTGCACACACACGGAAGGACCTGGATAATGCTCCTGTTCACCCTGCGCCTGCCCTGCACACACACGGAAGGACCTGGATAATGCTCCTGTTCACGCTGACTTACGTTTATTGTTGTTGTCAGCTGCTTTCTAGTCAGCTCCGCCCCATGACAACCCTACACATAACAGAAAAAACCTTGCCCAGTCTTGGGCTACCTTTATGATTGCTGGTGTGGTCAAGTTCATTATTTCAGCTATTGTGTAGTTCCTTCCACGCCAGGGAGCTCGTCTTTTATCACTGTATTGAACAATATTATGTTGTGATCCATAGAGTTTGCACTGGCTAATTTTTGGACATAGATCACCAGGCGTTTCTCCCTAGTCTGTCTTAGTCTGGAAGTTCCACTGAAGCCTGTCCCCCATGGGTTACCCCGCCGCTATTTGAAATACGCATGGCGTGGCTTCCAGCATCATAGCAACACACAAGCCACCACAGTACATCAAACCAACAGATGGGTGGTGGAAATTATTTTCAGGCACAGTGAAATAGGGTAGTTGTTTTTCATGCACCACAATCACCTGCATGGTCTGTTAAAACCCAGATTTCCAGGTAGCACCAGAGTTTCCGATTCAATACATCAGAATGGGACTTGAGAATTTCCAGTTTTAAAAATTTCTGAAGTGATTCTGATGCTGCTGGCTAAAAGACCACATGCTGGGAATCACTAATCCAGAGCTGTAATTCCCACATGTGACTCTCTCTTAATAAGTACTAATATAGAAGTGACCTCTATTCTCATAGGGGCGTAAACTGTCTCTTCACGTCATTCAAACACATAGGTAGAGTGCTTACCATTGCTGCTGAACACGTAGAAAACAGCCTGGCTGTGTGAGCTGTCTGCTGATGCAGAGCAGAAATGATTGACTTCCTAGAGATTTAACACTTTCTAGATTATCTAAAATTTTTGAGTATTGTTAAAGAATTATAGAATAATTCTTATGCATATTTGTCTTCCAGAATGGCTGAGTTGTTCTTTTTTTCAAACTAAATATATATGATTTATTTATAGTGGAAAAAAAGGAAAAAGTACTAGTAAAAATTTTTCCACCCAGGTAAAGTCACATCTTCAAAATAACGCAGAAAGGTTTTTTTTTCCTTATTGCGATATTTGTCATGAGTTTGCAATAAACACTTCTTAATCATAATGCAGAGATGTAAAATGAAGCCTTAAGATATACCCCAAAACAAAAACAAATAAAAATATAATTTTAAAACCTCTCTCATGAGACACAAAATACCCCTATCCGTGCATGAAATTTAATTTCCAAGTGAGTGTATACAAAAAAGAATGAACTAGACTGCACAGGAGATGCGTGTTGGCTGTGCTGATCCATTCTGTATGAGCTATTTCAATACCCAAGGGACTGCAGAGTCCACTTATCTATCTAGAAAATGTTGGAATATACAACTCAGTTACACTGAAACTTACAAGAGATAGAGCTTAATTTTGCTGTATTAAAAAATAATTTTGATTAATATTTGATTTACTTCCGATACTAGTCTCTTTCCTCATATTCTGTAAATAAATGTGATCTAAGAAGCAACCGTGTGATCACCAGATATTTAATCAAAATATTAGAAGATTTTAAAAAATAGGTTTTATTTTTAGAACAGTTATAGATTTAGGTAAAATTGGGCAGAAAGTACAGAGTTCTCCTATACCAGCCCCGCCCACTCGCACTGTTCCTCCTATTGTTAAAAACTTGCATTAGTGTATGGCTTTTGTTATAACTGATGAACCGATATTGACACTAATTCCTAACTAAAATCCATAGGTCTATGGGTTTTGACAAATGCATGCTCTCATGTGTCCACCATTACATTATCATAGAGAATAGTTTCACTGCCCTAAAAATGCCCTGTGCTCCACGTATTCATCCATCTCTCCAACCTCCTGAAACCATGGCAACTACCGACCTTTGGACTCTCTTGATAGTTTCACCTTTTTTCAGAATGGTGGGATTTATAGTTGGGATTTTGTAGCATGTCACTTTTTCAGACAGGCTTTTTTCACTTGGGAAACCCTGGTGGCGTAGTGGTTAAGTGCTATGGCTGCTCACCAAGAGGTTGGCAGGTGGAATCCGCCAGGCTCTCCTTGGAAACTCTATTCGGCAGTTCTACTCTGTCTTACAGGGTTGCTATGAGTCGGATTCGACTTCAGGGCAGTGGGTTTGTTTTTTTTTGTTTTGTTTTTCTTTCACTTAGTAACATGCTTTTAAGGCATATTCATATATTTTCATAGCTTGATAGCTCATTTCTTTTTATTCTTTTTATTAATACTCCATCATATGGGTGTAACAAAGTTTGTCCATTTGTCTACTGAAGAACATTTTGGTTGCTTTTAGTTTTTGAAAATTATGAATGAAGCTGTTATAGATGCTCATGTGCAAGGGTTTGTTTTGTTTTGTTTTTAATTGTACTTCGGTTGGTTTACAGAACCAGATTCTCGTTAAACAGTTAATACACATATTGTTTCATGACATAGGTTACCAACCCCATGACATGTCAGCACTCTCCCTTCTCGACCTTGGGTTCCCTATTACCAGCTTTCCTGTCCGGTCTTGCCTTCTAGTCCTTGCTGCTGTGCTGGTGTGCCCCTTTGGTCTCCTTTTCCTTTTTGGGCCTGTCTAATATTTGGCTGAGAGTGAATCTCAGGAGTGACTTCATTACTGAGCAAAAAGGGTGCCTGGGGGCCATACTTTTGGGGCTTCACCAGTTTCTGTCAGGCCAGTAAGTCTTGACTTTTTTTTTTTATGAGTTAGAATTTTGTTCCACATTTTTCTCCAGCTCTCTTTGAGACTCGCTGTTGTAATCCCTGTCAGTGCAATCAGTGGTGGTAGCCGGGCACCATCTCATTGTTCCGGACTAAGTCTGGGGCAGGCTGTGGTAGTTGTGGTCCACTAGTCCTTTGGACCGATCTTTCCCTTGCGTCTTTGTTTTTCTTCATTATCCCTTGCTCTCAAAGGGGTATCGGCAGTGGGTTTGAATTTTTTTGGTCTCAAAGGGGTGAGATCAGTGGAGCATCTTAGATGGCCGCTCACAGGCTTTTAAGAACCCAGATGCTACTCACCAAAGTAGAAGGTAGAACATTTTCTTTTAAACTATATTATGCCAGTTGAGTTAGATGTTCCCTAAGACCATGGTCTCCACTGACTCAGCCCAATAATTTGGTCCCTCAGTGAGTTTGGATGTGTCTATGGAGCTTTCATGACCTTGCCTTGTGCTGGCTTCCCCAGTACTCTGTACTGTCCTACGATTCACCAAAGTTTTCAGTTATCTATTGTCTATTTGGAAACCCTGGTGGTGTAGTGGTTAAGTGCTATGGCTGCTGACCAAAAGGTCGGCAGTTCAAATCCACCAGGTGCTCCTTAGAAACTTTACGGGGCAGCTCTACTCTGTCCTATGTGGTTGTTATGAGTCAGAATCTACTTAACATCATTGGGTTTGGTTTTTTGGTTTTTTATTGTCTATTTAGTGTTTTTCCATCCCCATCCCTCCTGTCCCTCATAACCATCGATTGTTTCTTTTTGTGTGTAAACTTTTACATTAGTTTTTATGGTAGTGTTCTTATACAATATTGGTCATTTTGTGATTGACTTATTTCACTCAGCATAATGCCTTCTAGACTCATCATTGTTTTTTTATCATTGCATAGTACTCATTGTGTTTACGTACCATAGTTTGTTTATCCATTTGAGGCGGGCAGCCTCAGAGCCCAACCCTTACAAGAGACTCCTGCTCTGGCTTATCATCCTACACCAAGCAGAGTAAACTTCATTTTCTTCTGAAACTGTACTTGACAAGAAAACCACAGAACAGGCCATAGATGGCCTTAACTGGCCTCTGAGTGTAGACTTAACATCACAATGAAAGAAAATCAACCTCTTCATCCTGGCGGAACAAACCATTGTCTAAAGAAAATTCATAGTCATCCCCAAGCCCTGAGCCCCTGTGTGAAGGTTAATCCTGAATATTCATGATGAATTTACATATCCTTGTCTGCTCTCTATAAAAGCCCAACTCCCCAAACTGCCTGTGAGCAGTCTTGGAGGCAACAGCGCAGATAGCTCCTTTCCTTGTACAATGAAATAAAGGCGTCTTTCTGATCTCCCACCTCAACTTCTTGTTTATTGGCTGTAACAAGTTACATTGAGCAAAACCTGGGGTTTTCAGTTAGCAACACATTCATCTGTTGATGAGCATCTAGGTTGTTTCCATCTTTTTGCTGTTGTGAATAATGCTGCAATGAACATAGGTGTGCATATGTCTATTTGTGTGATGGTTCTTATTTCTCTAGGATAGATTCCTAGGAGTGAGATTACTGGATCAAGTGATATTTCTATTTCTAGCTTTCTAAGGAAGTGCCATATCGTTGTCCAAAATGGTTGTATTATTTTTCATTCCTACCAGCAGTGAATAAGAGTTCCAGTATTCCCACAGCCACTCCAACATTTGTTATTTTCTCTCTTTTTGATTCGTGCCAGTAATGTCAGAGTGAGATGGTATCTCACTGTGGTTTCGATTTGCATTTCTCTAATGGCTAGTGATCGCTAGCGTTTTCTCATGTTTCTGTAAGCAGATCAAATGTGTTCTTTGGTGAAGTATTTGTTCATTTACTTTGCCCATTTTTAATGGGATTATTTGTCTTTTTGTTGTACAGGTGTTGGATTTTCCTGTAGATTTTAGAGATTAGCACTTGGTTAGGGTTGTCATAGCCAAATATTTTTTCCCAGCCTATAGGTTCTCTTTTTACTCTTTTGGTGAAGTCTTTTGAAGAGCGTGTTTAATTTTTAGAAGATCCCAGTTAGCTAGCTTATTTTCTGGAGTCTGTATGTTGTTAGTTATGGTTTGTACACTGTTAATGTTACGAATTAGGTCCCCTAAAGATAATCCTTTTTTTTTTCTATGATCTTTATAGTTTTTGGTTTTATATTTAGGACTTTGATCCATTTTGAATTAGTTTTTGTGTAAGGTGTGAGTTATGGGACCTGTTTCATTTTTTTTGCAGACAGACATCCAGGTTTGCCAGCACCATTTGTTAAAAAGATTGTCTTTTCCACATTTGATGGGCTTTGGGCCCTTTTTGAAGATCAGGTGACTGTAGGTGGATGGCTTTACATCTGGGATCTCAATTCCGTTCCATTGCTCAATGTATGTGTCCTTGAGCCAGTACCAGGCTGTTTTGACTACCATAGCTATACAGTAGGTCCTGAGGCCAGGTAGTGCAAGTCCTCCTACTTTATTCTTCTTCTTCAATAGTGCTTTACTAATCTCAGGGCTCTTCCCTTTCCATATAAAACTAATGATTAGTTTTTACATCTCTCTAAAGAATGTTGTTGGTATTTGGATTGGAATTGCATTGTATTTATAAATTGCTTTGAGTAGAATTGTCGTTTTCACAATGTTGAGTCTGCCTATCCATAAGCATGGCATGTTTTTCCATTTATATAGATCTCCTTTGGTTTCTTGCAGTAGTGTTTTGTAGTTTTCTTTGCATAGGTCTTGTACATCCCTGGTTAGATCTATTCCTAAGTATTTTATATTTTTTAGGAGCTCTTATAAATGTTATTGTTTTCCTGATTTCATTTTCAACATTATAGTGGTGTATGGGAATCCAACTGATTTTTGTATGTTTATCTTGTATCCTGCCACTCTGCTTAATCCTTCTACTAGTTCCAATAGTTTTCTTGTGAAGTCATTTGAGTTTTCTAAGTATAGTATCATATCATCTGCAAATGGGGACAGTTTTGCTTTTTCCTTACCAATTTGGATGTCGTTTATTTCTATTCTTGCCTCGTTGCTCTCGCTAGGACTCCCAGCACAATGTTAAATTGGAGTGGTGATAAAGGACATCCTTATCTTGTTCCTGTTCTCATGGGGAATGTTTTCAGCCTCTCTACATCAAGAATGATATTGGTTGTTGACTTTGTAAAGGTGCCCTTTATTATGTTGAGGAATTTCCTTTCTATACCCATTTTATTGAGCGTTTTTATCAGGAATGAGTGTTGGACTTTGTTAAATGCCTTTTCTGCTTCAATTGAGATGATCATGTGATTTTTTTATTTATGTGTGGATTATGGTGACTGATTTTCTAATGTTGAACCATCTTTGCATTCCTGGTATGAATCCTACTTGGTCATGATGTATTATTTTTTTGATATGATGCTAAATTCTACTGACTAGAATTTTGCTGAGAATTTTTGCATCTATATTCATTAGAGATATTGGTGTGTAATTTTCTTTTTTTGTGGCATCTTTGCCTGGCTTTGGCATCAGGGTTATGCTGGCTTCATAGAATGAATTTAGAAGTATCGCTTCCTTTTCTATTTTCTGAAATAGTTTGAGAGTACTAGTTTAAGCTTTTTGTTCTGAATGGTAGAATTCTCCAGTAAAGCCATCTGGGCCAGGGCTTTTTTTTGTTGGGAGGTTTTTTTTTTTTTTAAATTACCTTTTCAATCTCTTTTTCTTGTTATGTGTCTGTTATTTTCAACACCATTTTGTGTTAGTTTGGGTAGGTAGTGTGTTTCTAGACATTTGTCCATTTCTTCCATGTTCTCAAATTTGTCGGAGTATAGTTTTTGATAATACTCTGTTATGATCCCCTTTATTTCATATGGGTCATTGTAATGTCCCCCATTTCATTTCTTATTTGGGCTATTTGCATCCTCTCCTGTTTTTCTTTTGTCAGTTTGGCCAGTGGTTTGTTGATTTTGTTGATTTTTTAAAAGAACCAACTTTTGGTTTGGTTGATTCTTTCTATTGTTTTTCTATTCCCTTTTTCATTTATTTTGGCTCTGAACTTTATTATTTCCTTTCTTCTGGTGGCTGTGGGCTTCTTTTGCTGTGTTTTTTTTTTTCTTCTATTTGTTTGAGTTGTGTAGCTAATGTTTTGATTTTGTCTCTTTCTTCTTTTTTGATGTGTGCATATATTGCCATAAATTGACCTCTGAGGACTGCCTTTGCTGTGTCCCAAGGTTTTGGTATGAAGTGTTTTCATTCTCTTTTGATTCTAGGAATTTTTTGATTCCATCTTTATTTCTTCTATTGCCCAGTGGTTTCTTCTATTACCCAGTAGTTTCCATGTAATTTTTTTTCTTTGCTCTTCCTATTGTTAATTTCTACTTTGATGATCTGGTGATCAGAGAAGATACCTTAGATTATGACAGTGTTTTGAATTTTTTTGAGGATTGCTTTGTGGCCTTAGATGTGGTCTATTTTGGAGAATGTTCCGTATGCATTGGAAAAGAATGTGTACTTTGCTGCTCTTTGGTGGAATGTTCCACATATTTCTATGAGTTCAGGTTGGCTGATTGTGGCCTTTAGATCTTCCAAATCTTTGTTGAGTTTCTTTCTATATATTCCGTCCTTTAATGAGAGTGATGTGTTGAACTCTCCTACTATTATTGTGGAAGTGTCAATTTATCTTTTCAGTGCTGTTAGAGTTTGCTTTATGTATTTTGAAGCACAGTCATTGGGTGTGTAGATATTTATTATGGTTATGTCTTCAAGATGGATCATCATTTTAATCATTATATAATACTCTTCTTTGTCTTTTATGGTTGATTTTGTTTTAAAACCTATTTGATTCATGTGCAGGGTTTTATGTGGACATATTTTTTCAACTAATTTGGGTACACATCTAGGAGTTCAATTGTTGGGTCATATGATAAGCTTATGTTTTGGCGTAAGAAACTAATAGACTGTCTTCCAAAATGGCTGTATCATTTTATGCTCCACCAGCAACAAACGAGAGCCCCTATTGTTCTACATCCTCCCCAGCATTTGGGAAAGATGGTTTTAATATCTTGTTATACTCATGTTCCATTTACAAGATAATACCTGATTAAAAATCTTTAATTTTAATGAATCAGGGATATCACTTTCCTAGGTACTAAAGTTTGTAAGGGTTTCATTACCACAGATAATAAGCTCATTTAACATGATTACTTTATTTGCCCAAATAAAATGAGTTTAATTTTTCCCAATTGAAATAAGAGAGTTAATATTTCACCAGGAAACTGAAAAATGTTGAACTTCTCTGTTTTCTTTGGAATACTAGTTAAGCAATCTTTTATTTGATCTCTCAGAAAGCTGAGAGAATTATTTCACATTTGAAGTTGTGAATTTAACATAATTTTATGTTTTTTATGTCATGAAGTTTTTCATGAAGTTGAGCTCATATTAATTACCTGGATTTTATACCAGACTTTATTACAGAATGTAGAATGCAAATACAAATATATATTCATGAATAAATGAATTTTGTTTAGAAACTAGTCCAGGTTTGAATAAACATGAAAATAACTGAGAATTTCATTTGATCTGTGGCATAATAAATTGACTACTAATATATTTTTGTTGTGAAAGAAACCCAAGATAAATAAACTCAATTATCCTATATATAAAAATCCTCCACAATTTTAACTAAGTAACTAAATATAGAAAATTTATCCAGGACCAATTATATAACAGGTCCTGATACTATTGAGGAAACCCTGGTGGTGTAGTGGTTAAGTGCTGCAGCTGCTAATTGGAAGGTTGGCAGTTCAAATCCATCAGGTGCTGCTTGGAAACTCTATGGGGCAGTTCTACTCTATAGGGTCTCTATGAGTAGGAATCAACTTGATGGCAATGGGTTTGGTGTTTTGGTTGGTACTATATGAAAATCAGAATAAGACAGCATCCCTGATCCAGTATAGTAAGTATAGATACAAAGAGAAAAAAAAAAGTTAGAAAAGATTATTTTGTGTACCATGAAATTGATAAAGACTACTGTGGTGGAAGAAAAAAGAATTAATATTTTTCTTTACTATGTACATTTTGTGTCCCTTGGTTTCAAATTACAGAAATATCTCTGACTAAATTAAGGAGAGAAATAGAAAGAATTTATTAGACTCAATTTAAGCATCTCACAGCACTAAAGACAAAGTGAAAAAAAAAAAAGCAAAGACTGGAACCAAGGTAACTTTCAGAAACAGGTATCAGTAATTAATGTAAAGGTTTTGTAGGGGAAAACCTACACAATCAGCCAGTGTTATTTCATTTTGATCTTGAGCTACTCTGCTTGGGAGCCAAATTTCTTCTCTATAAAACATGATGTCTTGGCTTGAGTCGCATGCATACACCTTGGACAGGGGAGAGCAAATCACCTTGATTGTTAAACACAACACTGGGGGTGGTGATAGAAGGTTGGTTCTCATAAATAAATAAAGATGCTGCTATCTTACCACAGGCAGAATGGTTGAGCATGGAAACAAAAGAAAACAAAAAGACACCAGCAGATATTTGATTCCTAGTAAACACATACACAGACACACAATTAATTTTCATATAGACAATTTTAATGCCCCTTCTTTATATACTCTACCCATTTTATTAATGACTGTAAATAAACTTACTACTTCTCCAAAAGTAGCCAAATCAAAATCATGTGTCAAAACTGCATCAATATGTAAGTTTGGAAAATCTGGATGACTTCTAGTTTTTTTCTAGTTCTTTCATTAACCTCTCCTGGTATTCTGCAACCTACTCACTAAGAGTTTGTCAGAATATTCTATACAAAATACTGAAAAATAAAAAAAAAGAATAAAGAGAGAGGATATATAAAAATATAGGCATACTATTTACGTAGACACACAAAATAAAGAAAATAATGAAGATAATATAGATAGACCCTACAATTTCAGTCATGAAGGAATGTCTTCCATATTCCCAATGCCTTTGGCCAGGATCATAGCATCACTGATGGTGGACTTGTTTTCTACCCACAAGAATGCCTCATATTTACTTCCTGAGATCCTAAGATGCCTGTGCCCTTGATAACTCCATTTAAGATATTACAGAGGCAAGGATGTAAAAGCACAATGAAATACATTCAGATAATTGATTTATTTTTAAGAGAAGAGACCCACAATTTTCCTTGTCCTTTTGGGAGCAGCAGTAGCAGGAGTAATGTGCAATAGGTAGACCTACTGGTAGATATTAGTGAGCTGCCATGAAAGGTCAGATTTCTGAGGAATTCCAATGACAGATCAAATAAAAATTCACTCACTAAATCTTTCACACAGGTCTTCACCATGTAATAGGTAGTATGCCAAAGGGTGAGGGCAGAGCAAGAGAGTTGAGAGAGATTCTTACCTTCCATGGTGCACATTGCCTCGCTGAAGTGCAATGCAGCTCCCACCAAGGGTGGGGAGAGCAGAGGTGAGTTGAGTATAATAAATTCAAGGTGTTTTGATCTTTCAACTACTGATAAAAAGAGATAGGAGAGGAGAGCTTTGAAATTTTACTGGTGAAACTCTGTAACTTCAACTATTAAATTTTTGGCAAAAGAAGGTGCTGAAAAATATAACTCTGAAGCATCCCAGGCTTTCAGAGAATGTAAAGCATTCCTGCTTCAAAGGCTAAGGGTAAGTCTAAGGGTAGACAAAAATCTCCAAAGACACAAAAAGCCTGAGAAGAAACCAGAGAACAAAGAAAACTGCTCAGAGTTCCAAAAAGCCAGCAGCTGGGATGTAAGGCAAAAAGTGAGAGAGAGAATTTTCCAACATGAAATAAGCTGGCTTCACTATAAATCATAGAGATCTCTGGGATCATTCATGGACTCAAATCCTATGCTGTTTTGAAGGAAAATGTTGAGTTCTTCCTCAAAATATTTGATAGCAAGTAGTTAATGAAATCAATTTAAAATTGCATACCCTTTGCCAGCTCATAGCAACGCTACAGGATGGGCTAAAACTGCCCAGTAGGGTTTCCAAGGCTAATCGACTCAACAGCAACCGGTTTGGAATCTTTATGGAAGCAGACTACCACACAGTGACTGGTGGATTCAAACTGACAATCTTTCTGTTAGTAGCCAAGCGTTTAACCACTGAGCCCCCAGGGCTCCTTTAAAACTGAAAGGCAAAGAAAGCCAAAATCCAACTCAAACACACTTTACATTTAATAACCATCTCAATTTAAGACCAAACCTGTTGCTGTCCAGTTGATTCTGACTAATAGCAACCCTATAGGATGGAGAATTGCCCCATGGGGCTTCCAAGGAGTGCCTGGTAGAGTTGAACTGCTGTACTTAATCACTATGCCACCAGGGCTTCCAACTCAATTTATTAACCTAAAAAATGAAGGTTCATATCCTTTTCTGGAGGTGCATAGAGAAAGAATGAGGTAAAATAAATATTAAAGAAAGTAAACACTTATGACATGTATATAGATCCCCCATGCATCTGTCAGTTTGTCATGCTGTGGGGGCCTTTGTGTTGCCAGGTCTTTGTATATGTCGTTATAATACTTTACTTTGTCTTCCTGAGCTGCCCTTTGAAATCTTTTGCTTTAGCTGTTTGATGTTCAAGAGCAAGTTTCAGAGTCTCTTCTGACATCCATTTTGGTCTTTTCTTTTTTTCCTGTCTCTTTAATGACCTCTTGCTTTCTTCATGTATGATGTCCTTGATGTTATTTCACAACTTATCTGGTATTTGTTCATTAGTGTTCAATGAGTCAATCTATTCTTGAGGTGGTCTCTAAATTCAGGTGGAATATATCTAGGGCTGTACTTTGGTTCTTGTAGGCTAATGATATTGAGCTTTTCCATCTTCTTTTGCCACAAATGCAGTTGATCTGATTCATGTGTTTACCATCTGGCAAGGTGGAACCAGGGATAGCATTGCTGATGTCAGATGGATCAGGGCATTAGGATTGGAGTAAGACTTATTAACAACCTTCCTTATGCAGATGACACAAGGAAAAGGACTTGAAGCACTTACTGATGAAGATCAAAGACCACAGCTTTCAGTATAGATTACATCTCAATGTAAAGAAAACAAAAATTCTCACAACTGAACCAATAAGCAACATCATGATAAATGGACATAAGATTGACGTTGTCAAGGATTTCATTTTCCTTAGATCCACAATCAACAGCCATGGAAGCAGCAGTCAAGAAATCAAAAGGCCCATTGCATTGGATAAATCTGTTGCAAAAGACCTCTTTAAATTGTTAAATAGCAAAGATGTCACTTTAAGGTCTAAGGTGGGCCTGACCCAGACCGTGGTGTTTTCAATCACATCATATGCACGTGAAAGCTGGATGATAGAAAAAGAAGACCAAAGAATTGACTCCTTTGAATTATAGTGTTGGTGAAGAATATCAAATATATCATGGACTGCCAAAAGAATGAACAAATCTGTCTTGGAAGAAGTACAACCAGAATGGTCCTTAGAAGCAAAGATGGCAAGATTACCACATACTTTGAACATGTTATCAGGAGAGATCGGCCCCTGGAGAAGGACCTCACGCTTGGTAAAATAGAGAGAGAAAAAGAGGAAGACCCTCAACAAGATGGTCTGACACAGTGGCTGCAACAGTGGGCTCAAGCATAACAACAATTGTTAGGATGGTGCAGGACCAGGCACTGTTTTGTTCTGCGGTACATAAAGTCTGTACGAGTTGGAACTGATTCAACGGCACCTAACAACAACAACGCACAGGTGCAAGAAGCTTAATCCTTTTATAACTTGGAGGTACTATATCCTAATATCAAAACCAGAGGATTAGGGCATATCTCAGACTCTCCTTTTCCCCATATACCACATAGAGAAGACATGCCTGATTACATATTATATACAAATATAATATGTTGACATTATGTATATATACATATTTGTAAAATGTGTAGAATTTTGTCAAAATTTGTATTATACCAGCATTACCAAATATTAACTCAGTTAAATAAATTGAGATGGGTTGATCAGTATTGTGAACATAACTGCTTAGAGCTGGAATAAAAATCCTCAGATGTCCTTCATTATAGGTTCAAAATCAAGTGACTTGCTGTGATTGTAATTAAAACTCAAGTTCTCTATTGTCTACCTTCATGTTCTGTAGAAAAGTCTCAATAAATGGTAAAGACAATGTTAACTAAGCTATAAAGAATAATAAACCAACAATTTGAATTATTGTACCAGTAATACACATTTGGATAAAAACAGTAATGGTAAATTTGAAGATGTTTTGAAGAGAAACATTAGATCCATGGTCCTCTTTTGTGGATCAGTGGTAGAATTCCCACCTTTTATGCAGGAGGCCTGAGTTTGATTCCCAGCCACTGCTCCTCAAGCACAGTCACCACTTATTTGTCAGTGGAGGCGTGTGTGTTGATGGCAAACGTGTTTCAGCAGAGCTTCCAGACTAAGACAGACTAGGACAAGAGGTCTAGCAATCTAATTTAGAAAACCAGCCAAAGAAAGCCCTGTGGAAAACAATAGTCTGATCCCATTATGCATGGGGTGGTCTTGAATTGGGGCCAACTGGACAGCAGCTAACAACAAGAAGATTCTATTAGAGTTAAGCTGTCCCTAAATTTCATATGAAATAGCTTTGTAGATTGCACAGTTTTTATGCCTAGAAAGTTAATAAAAGGTCACTATTTCCACAGTTTGAAAGCCTAGAGACTAACGAGGTCACAAACAACCACATTAAATTAATTCAGTTCAATAAAATATAAACATGTGCACACAAACATTCTCAGAGGATACTAGTTAAATTTTAGCAAGACTCTGGTCAATTTCCCAAAACCACCCACTACTTTAAAACGTGGGTATGTAAATAGGTCTTCTATGCAAAGAAAAGTAGATTTTTCTTTTGTTTGCTTAGTTTTTCATTTTATTGTCATTGCAGCTCAAATAATAATGTCTGCATTGCAGAGAAAATGTGTATCTGCTCATTTTTCAATTGACTAGAAAAAAAGTTAAGTCTTAAATTGTTTAACTAGGGAGACAAAAATGAAAAAATAAAATTGTGTTTTTCTCTGTTGTAATTATACACAGATTTACAGTTTTCTACAGATTTTCAAATCTATTCCATCCTGATAACTCAATGTAAAAGTTATTGAGTTTTTGGTTTAATTCTAATAAGTTCTTTCAACATTTTTCAATTGTACCAAGAGACATTGAGTATGCAAATTGTTCAGGAGTTTTGTCAATTGTTATTAGACTCTTTCCGTATATGTTAAGTCTGGAAAATGAGGGAGGATGTGTCATTTTACACGTTAAGGATGACTAGACTTAATGGCATTCCATGTCTGAACAATGCATCAAACTGTATTTATGCATTGGGGTCAGCAAAATTTCTAGTGAATTTTTGTAAACATTTAATGTATCTCAACTGCAGAGAAGGCAGGAGAGATTTATGCTGGTAACTTTCAGGAGAGGTAATTAAAGGTACATATAAAAACACCACACACCACTACGTAGAGCGAACCCATAAAATGAATAAGCAATAATATTGTAATTTATGACGCTTTTCATGTGGGAATTGCTCACAAAGTTATTCAATAAGGTCATAAAATTTAAAGAACTTATTCTGCAGCCTTTAAACAGGGGGAACTCCCACAGATGGAAAAAGGAGTTAGCCATTTAAAGGGGAATTCAAGACCAAATTCTTTTTACTTGCTTTATTCACAGAACACTTGCTTAGTTCATCGTATTCAGAAGAAATATAGCATGAAACTCTTAAGAGTAACACCTATACGAATCAATGATTTTCCATTAAAATTTACAAATTAGTTCATTAATGATTTTACTCATTTAAGCACAGTATTTATTAATAAGTTGGCAGAAAATTAAGCTAATGTTCTAGAGCTGTGCTGTCTAGTGGAAGCTCTGATGGCGTAGTGGTAAGAGCTATGGCTGCTAACCTAAAGGTCAGCAGTTTGAATCCACCAGGCACTCCTTGGAAACCCTATGGGGCAGTCTGCTCTGTCCTATAGGGTACTGTCTAATATGATAGTCACTAGATACATTTTACTTTTAAATGTGAATTTTTTTTTTTAATTAAGTAAAGCTAAAAGTTGAGTTCCTCTGTACATTAATCTCATTTCAAATGCTCGGGAGCTACATGTGACTAAGGGCTACCGTATTGGACAATAGGGATATAAAACATTTCCATGATCTCAGAAATTCTGTTGGACAGTGTTGGTCTAGAGTGACATGCCTCATCATAAACTGGTGTGTAGTGGGGCTAAGGAGCATGTAAGTTTTCTCAGCTATGGTTAAAAAAATAATATGTCAATAAATGTAGGTTTTACCAAATACTGCATATATATATTTGTATATATATATTTACATAAAAGTGACTATACATTTTGGGCCATATTATTACAAGTAATATGATTTTGTGTGATATTATTTTACATCAATTATTCCATGAAAATTGTTATCCTTTTTTATTGAAAATATGATTGTTTACAAATACTTATTGAGTCTCTTCCACCTAATTATGAAACTCTTTCATAGCCTGTGATTTTCTTACATCATTAGTTTATGGTAATTGGATATAAAGGACAAGAATTCCGTCACTATAAATCAAAAAAGTTTGGTTTTCTCTAATTCAAAATGAAATGCATAATAAATTCTATGCAAATGAAAAATAAAGATTACAAGGCTTAACATTAACCAGATTATAAACCACTCACTGAGAGTCTCAATATAGTTGCATCATCAATTTTTGTATTTGATTATTTTCACATTTCTTATGAAACAAGAAAATTAAATATGGAATAGAAAATAAAGTAGCATAAAGGTACAATAATTATCAGGAAAAAATGTGCTATAAATGCTGTGAAACACAACTTAGCTATAAGGAAGTACACCATTCTGCAATTTAAACATACCTTGATTAATTCACTCTCTTGAAGTCTGTTGTTTTTCCTATCGAGTGCCCCTTTGCCTAAGATTTAGTCCAAGAGAGTGCTCTTCTGGAGCTGTAGTTCAAATAAATGGCAGTATCCTCTGAAAACTCTTATTCTGTTAAAGTTAATTGAGCTCAATTATAAAGTCTAGCTTCACACTTACTTTTGTGTGGGGTTTGATATGTTTATGCAAAGAAAGAATGATAAGCCAAATAATAGAAAATTTTGATAGTACAGGTGGTAATTCTCTCTTAGTATTTACTTGAAAGTAGCCATAGTGATTCATTAAATAGTAAAGAAATTTCTTCCTTGGGAGAGTCTAGATAACATTTTCTTTATTCAATAGGTATTTAATGAGTTCTATTATGTGACAGAAATTATGCTGGACTTTCCCACAGAGCAAGACTTGTATATTGCTCAGACTATTGAGGATCTGTGGAAGGATTTTGTTTTGTTTTGTTTGTGTGTTTTTTTGTGATTATAAAATGACTTACGTAGATGAAGACTTGACTCTACCAGGGTTTCTCAGCCTTGAAACTATTGAGATTTGTGGTTGAGTAATTCTTCGTTGTCAGGGGCTGCCCTGTGCATTGTAGGACACCTCTGGCCTTTACCAACTAGATGTCAGTAGCTCTCCCTCCTCCTTTGTAACAGCCAAAAATGTTTCCATACATTTCCAAGTATTACTTTGGAGGGGAAAAAATTATCTCCAGTTGATAACCACTGGACTAGACTTCAAGTTACTTATATCTACCAAGAACAAGATTTTCACAAAATTCCTCACAATGAACATACTTCATACAGCCAGCAATCTACAAGATGAAGATGAAAATAGCTTCTCTAAAGGGAGATAGAATCAGGGACAGCAGCCATTACTAGAGTCCACTGTTTAGAAATGGCGACAGTTTGGGTTTAGTTACATTACACTAACATTGAAAGTTTTTTTTTTTTGACATATGCCAGGAGAATGAGAAATATGGCATTGGCTAAAAAACATGTGAATTTCAAGCCTGACCACAGGCAATTACAAAGACTTTACCTGGCAGGTCTCATGGGGGAAAGCCACCCTCCTCATACCAGACTTGGTGCACAACCTCTGAAGAGAGTTGCAGTCAGAGACTCAGGCCCCCTTGCTGGTCATGTTCTTTCATTCCTAGCCCAGGCACCTTCGCTCAGAGGTTTTCTTCAGGTGACCCTACCAAGACCCCCTTAAGGGGAGCAAAGGGGAGAACTTGAAGGCTCCTTTCCCCACTCTGACTCAGCACTTTTTATAGCTCTCCCCTTCTCTTTCTCCAGGTCCATTAAACTCTTAAAGACTATGGTTTGGGGTTCCGCTGGCAGTTGGGTAGTCCCCACATTTGCACTAATCTACCTGATCTTCACCCAGGTGACATTCCTGGGGAAAAAAATGGGTCAGGAGTCATTGCGTTCTTGGGGTTCTCTTGTTTATGTTATTGTAGTAAGTGATTAAAGCCTTGGCTGTTACATTCATTTTGGCTTGTTTTCTTAATTGGCTACTGAGACACCTGGCAGCTCAACTCAGCTCTCTCAGCTCAGGTTCCTGACAGCATACATGTGCAAATTTCTTAGGAAGAAAACATGGAGGTCAGACATACGTACTATTAAAAAAAAAAAAGAAGTCTGAACACCAAGACAAATTAAGTAATTGAAACAGGAGGGGATATAATAAAATCATATCTCTGGGTTGTACTATGTCATGACTGATATGGAAAAAGAGCATCTGTCCCCGCACATTTCAGTATTTACAAAGTTGTCTAAAATGGAAACAAAGCCCATGATATGAAAAGGTAGCTACAAAGCCAGATTGATCCAAGCAAATGGAAAATAATATTTATATGGGAAGTCATATCATACCCGAGGGCAGAGGAAAAGGCACTAAAAGTCAAAATGTAGAAGGAGATGGTATTGCTGCTCAGAAGCTTGCAAATAAGGGAAAGGTATTGGGTGATTCTAAATTTCACAGATCAATTATTGAAAATGATGCAGCTGATGCTCTTTTATATCCAGCATTGTTAAATTTATAATAGACTATTGCAAAACCCACTATTTGTACACTTTTACTAGTTCTACCTTGATAAAATGCAATTTATATAAGGAAGAAAGACATGAACATATGTAAATTACAATTCAGTGTGTTAATCACTAAAATGAACATAGAAAATACCATATATTAAATCACGTGTATTTTTTAGGTAATTGTTTATTCCCCTCATCTGGGTCATTAGACTCACACCTGAACAAGAGTTGATTCTTATTCAATTTTATATTCCTAATACCACATAAAAATACTTATTTCAATGAGTAAAATTTTCTCTATAGTATTGAATGCATAATAACAAGCATTCTTATATTCTAAAAATTGTGCCAAACAAGAGAGGTGGAGCCAAGATGGCGGAATAGACAGACCCTTCCGGGGAGCCCTCTTTACAACAACAACAAAAAAGAGCCCCCAAAATAAGTGAAATGAGTATATTTGTGACAAGCTGGGAGCCCTGAGCATCAAAGGCAGGCTAAGACAATGATCTGAGGGGCACGGGGAGGAAGAGACCATTCAGAAGTAGAGAGGAGTTACCGGACCTGAATTGCAGAGAGCCCTCAGGCACCATTCCCGGAGCAGTGGCAGTGGCAGCAGCAGGCTGGTACTAGCGTTCGGCTGCAGTTTCCTCAGGAAGAAGCAGCCAGCCACACAGCCTACTCACACCTCCGGAACCTGAGGAGAACGGCACTCTCAGCAAAAGCTAAGTATTTGCATGTATCTTACCGCACCATCCCCCAAGCCGGCTTCAGCGGCTGAATCCTTGGGCATGAGATAGACCCTGATGAGCACCTAAAGCCAGCCTCCTGGCCTTGGGGAAGGAAAAATTTGCAATTGGGGGAAAAGATAATTTGCTAGCTCCATTAACTGGGGGAGCTCAGGACAGAAGCAGCTCCTGTCCAGGCATAAACCATCCGTAGACCTTGAGCACCTTTCCCTTCTGCATGGATCTGTGT
Source organism: Elephas maximus indicus (assembly GCF_024166365.1). Classification (NCBI taxonomy): domain Eukaryota; kingdom Metazoa; phylum Chordata; class Mammalia; order Proboscidea; family Elephantidae; genus Elephas; species Elephas maximus. The sequence goes on from NC_064842.1 coordinate 60,922,783, forward strand.
GGGCCTATTTGGGAGAATAGGCCTTTGTTGGCAGACTCCAACCATTTCAGCTGTGAGGTGGAGAGGTAGGTGTTTGACACTGCTTTGCATATTAAACAAGGTCCTCACCTACCCACATCAGGGGCCTAAGGACCGGTAGCTCCACTCAGGTCACCCGGTCACCCAGTCACCCACGACAGGGGTCCAAAGATAACTGGTACCTCCCAGTCCTTACAACCAAAAACTTTGGGTGTCCATGGCCCCTCTGCAGAACCCACCCACCAGCACGCTTTAGGGAACAGAGATGCATTTTCCTCAGAGACACTTGGGGGTCAATTCTCAGCCTTCTGCCTTGTTCGGAGAACGACCCCCTGCTGCAATCAGATACCGGTATATACGGCAATCACGCCTGCCCTCTAAGACTGTATGACAGAGCCTGTACCACACACTTGATGATCAGTTACCTGGAAACCTGAGCTGAATTCATACAAGAAAACTGAATGGACTGATAACAGCTCTAGCCAGCTGGGGACAGGACACCAGAGCTCCAAAGGCAAAAATAATCAAGCTAGCTCACTCAAGCAACCCATAGGGGTATAACAAAACAAAACAAAGCAAGCAGCTACAGCACAGTAAGCAAGCATAAACTAATATAATAACTTATAGATGGCTCAGAGACAACAGTCAATATCAAGTCACATAAAGAAACAGACCATGATCACCTCAAAAGTCTCTCAAAACAAAGACCCAGGGATTTTCTATATGAAAGCGCATTCCTGGACTTACCAGATGCAAAATACAAGAGTTTAATATACAGAACTCTTCAAGGCATCAGGAAGGAAATGAGGCAATATGCAGAACAAGCCAAGGAACACACAGATAAAGCAAATGAAGAAATTAGAAAGATTATTCAGGAACATAATGAAAAGTTTAATAAGCTGGAAAAATCCATAGACAGACAACAATCAGAAATTCAGAAGATTAACAATAAAATTACAGAATTAGGCAACTCAATAGAAAGTCAGAGGAGCAGAATTGAGCAAGTAGAAGCTAGAATTTCTGAACTCGAAGATAAATCACTTGGCACTAATATATTTGAAGAAAAATCATATAAAAGAATTTTAAAAAACAAAGAAACCTTAAGAATAATGTGGGATTCTATCAAGAGAAATAACCTATGAGTGATTGGAGTACCAGAACAGGGAGGGATAACAGAAAATACAGAGAAAATTGTTGAAGATTTGCTGGCAGAAAACTTCCCTGATATTGTGAAAGATGAGAAGATATCTATCCAAGATGCTCATCAAACTCCACATAAGGTAGATGTTAAAAGAAAGTCACCAAGACATACTATAATCAAACTTGCCAAAACGAAAGATAGACAGAGAATTATAAGAGCAGCAAGGGATAAACGAAAAGTCACCTACAAAGGACAGCCAGTAAGAATAAGCTCAGCCAAGAGACAGAAAAGGTCACATGAACCAGAGACTACATCATCCTGAGACCAGAAGAAGTAGATGGTGTCCGGCTACAACCAATGACTGCCCTGACAGGAAACACAGACAAGAACCCCTGAGGGAGCAGGAGAACACTGGGATGCAGACCCCAAATTCTCATAAGACCAGACTTAATGGTCTGACTGAGACTGGAAGGACCCCGGTGGTCAAGGCCCCCATACCTTCTGTTGGACAGGAACCATTCCTGAAGCCAACTCTTCAGACATGGATTGGACTGGACAATGGGTTGGAGTGGGATGCTGGTGAGAAGTGAGCTTCTTGGATCAGGTGGACACTTGAGACTCTGTTGGCATCTCCTGCCTGGAGGGGAGATGAGAGGGTGGACAGTGTGAGAAGCTGGCGAAATGGACACGAAAAGAGAGAGTGGAGGGAGAGAGCAGGCTGTCTCATTAGGGGGAGAGTAATTGGGAGTGTGTAGCAAAGTGTATATAGGTTTTTGTGTGAGAGACTGACTTGACTTGTAAACTTTCACTTAAAGCAGAATAAAAATTATTTTAAAAAAAGAATTGTGCTGAACACTAGAAATCAAAAGAACTTTGAAACAAAATGTTTTTTTCTCAGTGAAACAACCAAAAACCAAACCCGTTGCCGTCAAGTCACTTCTGACTCATAGCAACCCTACAGGACAGAGTAGAACTACCGCGTAATGTTTCTAAGCAGCACCTGGTAGATTCAAATTGCTGATTTTTTGGTAGCAGCCGTAGCTCTTAACCATTACGCCACCAGGGTTTCTTCTGAGATTCTAGTATATCTCTGTGGGTGATATATGTACAACAGTCTAACGAAACAATGAGAACTACCCTAATGTTAAGTGCTTGGCTGCTAATTAAAAGATTTTAGTTCAATGCCACCAGCTGCTTCTGAGAGAAAAGACCTGGTGATCTGCTCTTACAAAGATTACAAGATTGGAAACCTTATGGGCATTTCTACTCTGCCCTACATGATTGCTGTCATTGAAATTGACTCCAAGGCACACAACAACAATACTGGCACATTTAAGATTATTCTGAAATGAGCTATGATGTAAGTCTATTCTTGAAAAATGAGTAAGGTTGCACGAGAAGCATAAGAAGTGTAGGGGCAGAGAGAATACTAGAACATTTAAAGAACAGGAAATAAGAAATAAAATTTCTTTTACCTCTTTTACAAATGATTCTTTTAGGGAAATTCAACAGCTGAAATGTAAAATGCAACTGAGCAAGTGTCAGTAAATGATCCTAGAGATACAGAGAAGGGCTAAATATTTTAGAACATACAGAACATTATAGGAGATTAGCCTTTAAATAATACAGTTTCAATGAAGATCTATTTAATGGCAGTGTTTGCATATGAAAGTTCAATTTAGTAACGGCACAAGGAAAAACCCAAAAGAGCACTAAGAGATCCTTGTATACTATTTATAAGGCTATTTCAGTTGTTACGGTGAGAGATGATGTTGAAAGACTAAACTAAACTGGGAGGCTACAGAGTTCATAGCTATGTAAAGGGTTGACCAGACAGTACTTTAAAAAAAAGAAGAAAACTTTCTTCTTTAGGACCAAATTATTAAGTACAGGGGAGGACGACTTGGAAAATAATTCTGAAGCCTTTGGTATGCAAGATTACTGGAATCTTTAACTGAAAAACAGATGACCTAGAAAGAGAAACAGTTTAGTATGTAGATGTGATTTTAGTTCTGGACGGTAGTTTTCAAGTACCTGAAGGAATCCTGGTGGTGCAGTGGTTAAGCACTTGGCTGCTAACCAAAAGGTCAGAGGGGGCTCCAGGGGAGATACCTGTGACAGCCTGCTTCCCTAAAGATTACAGACTTGGGAACCCTATGGGGCGGTTCTACTCTGTCCTGTAGGGTTGCTATGAGTCGGAATCGACTCAACAGATATGGGTTTTTTTGTTTATGGGCTATTTATTCTTCCTTTATCTGTTTGCTTGTTTTTATTTATTTATTGAATGAAGAACTGTAGCAATAATATAAACATAAAATTATTTTTGAATAAAACAGAAACTATAAAAGTCTGTTGTAAACGGATGAATAGAGATATTTAGGTTGAAGACTATAGACGACTCTAGAATTAATTGCCTATAGAGGGTGAGAGGGAAAGAATCATAGCTTCCACATGGCTCTTGCTATCTTGGATCACAAATTCTGCTGGGTTATTCAACATGAGAGAAGGCAGTCGCTAAACTTGAGGGTGCTTAAGGAAGCTGTGAGACCATTGTGTGGGGAGCAACTGAAGCCTCCCACCAAAATGCAGCACCAACCCACCAGTCACATGAGCACATCTTTCTTGGAAGCAGATCCTTAAGCCTCACTCAAGTCTTCAGATGAGTGCAGCCTTCAATATAATAAGCTTGCCTGTAACCGTATGAGAAATGCTGATCCTGAAACAAGTAACAAAGCCACTCCTGAAGTCCAGACTCACAGAAACTGTGAGGAAAGTACATGATTATCATTGTTTTAAGCAACTAAGCTTTGGAATACTTTGTTTCTACAGCAACAACTGTTGCACTGAGTCATTGATGTATAGGTGGGAGATTAAGCCACTGGAATATGCTTGTTTGCTGAAAGAAAAGTGTACACCACATGGTGAAGGAAAATTAAAGGTATGGAATTCTGGGTACAGATATTTAAGACATAGAACAGTTAGAAGAACAAAAGTGGATGATAGTAATTGTGAAGATACTAAGAGAAAAAAATAAAACTCTAGGAAGTGGAATCCCAATAGGCCAACAAATAGTCATTAGTGTCAAATTCTAAAGTAATATCAAAATTGAAGGGTGCTTGTCAACATAGTAAAATATAAAATTATTAGTGTCATTGTTGTTAGGCCCTGTTGACTCATAGCAACCCAATATGGCAGAGTAGAGCTGTCCCATAGGATTTGCCAGGCTGTCAAAAAAAAATTTTTTTTTTTTTCATCTTTACAGACGCAGACCACCAGATCTTTTCTCCTGAAGAGATGGTAGGTGGGTTCAAACTGCCGACATTTCAGTTGGTAGCTGAGTACTTTAACCACTGAGCCACCAAGGCTTCTCGTAGTACCATCAGGAAAAGGAATTTTAGAAGAATAGTAAGGTGGGAATCAATACACTGCAAGCAGTTAGAAACAAATAGGGGTTAGAAATTGGAGATAATGAATGCAGACCCAGCATGCCTAGATGCTTGGTTATAAAGATGCTGGGTATGAAGCAGCTTTATGGAGAAACAACGAAGGGTTGGCAGACAGAAATAATCAGTAGACAGTTAACACAGACATGGACTTTAGGGGCAGGGTTCTGATCTGAGCTTTTCACTTCATAGTAACACGAGTATATTGTGATAAATAAGCCACAAGGAAAAAATGAGATCTGATAGAAATAGTGAAAAAATTAAGATAAAAGGAAGGTCAAATATTAATTTTCATATGTAATTTTCTTAATTTCTAACAGCACAGGGTGGGTACTGCCTTCTCCATCCTTTAGTTAAAAGAATATAAGGTGCAGAGAATGTAAGTGGTTTGTCCTAGGCCATAAAATAGGAAAGTAGCAGAGATGCGACAAGAATCTATATTGAATATTGCACATAAACAAACTTTATTTTATTATTGGGATGATTAAACTTTTCTTCCTATACTAAAAATACCTCGAGATAGTGGCAAACAAACAAAACAAAACAAAGAAAAAGCTTACCATTGCAAAAATAAAAGAAACGGTTAGGTTTACAATTTTTCCTTACTAATACACTGTGACATTCATTCCTCCCAAATGTTAGTTTGGCTCCAGCAAGTGGTAGGATTTAAAAGTTTAATGGGCCTTTCAAAACCTGTTAAACTTTAAAATCCCGCTAACTATTTGCACTAGAAATATTAATATTACACTTTAACAGGTATTAGCAGCCTTTGTATGATTTCTTTTAGAGATAAAATATCATGTAAGCCATGAAACAAACTGTAAGTTCTACTAAGAGCATTATCTAATAACATTGAATTAAAACATTAGACATTACCACAATATTGGAAAAAATGTATCTTAATAATAGCAATGAAAAATATATTCAATTTTAGTAAATTTGTTATTCACTAGAATATTCATTTTCAAGGTAATGCTATTCCGAGTGTATTAATAGAAGCTTCCAAGAGATAAAATACATACATTAATAGACATTACTTATGCAATGTAATGCTATTCTTACTTAAACTTAGAGATTAATTTACTATCACACCATTAAAAAAAAATTACTGACTTAGGAAACCACTGATATGCAAGTTTATTTATATAAGAAACTGTCTGACATACAAAGAATCAATGTTTCAAAAGTGAGTCCAGGTCTGTCAAGGTTGACTGCCTGACTGCAGGACTTGAGACTCTCCTTTTTTCTCAACTTCCTCCCTGTCCTATTTCCTTACCTGCCAGAGGGGGTGATGCTTGTACAAGCTCCAAATTCCAACGCACTTGTGATCTACTTTATTCCACCGTTTCTTATAAACACCTACCACCCAAATCGAGGCTCTCATGTGCCTTGGACTCTGTTTATAATCTTCTGAAAAGGTCATTTTCTCATTTCTCTGATTTGCCTTATAATTTTTATAGGTAAAGCCAACAAGTTCTAGAAGATCCTTCTCTTAAAGAACAGACTCACATCTCCCGTCACAGTGAGGGCCAGAGTGACAAGAAGGATTCTATTTCTTGCTGATGATTTGCTTTACAAAATCTCCAGTAAAATCTGGTCCTTACTGTAATGTCTTTTTACATTCTAGAATTTATTCTGAGTCTTGTAAGAAAATTAGGTGACAGCAAAAGGATAAAATAGAAATTGATTTCAGACTTTTCCAAAGTTAGCATTTTTTTGTTCTTATTCATGTTGAAGAAACCATTCACCATGTACATTAACACATAATTTTTCTTTTAACTTCATGCATATCTCAATTGAAAATATGAAATGTTCAAATGTGTCATGGATTGAATTGTGTCCCCCCAGAATATCTGTCAATTTGGCTAGGTCATGATTCCCAGTCTTGTGTGACTGTCTACCATTTTGCAATCTGATGTTGTTGTTTGCCTATGTGTTGTAAATCCTATCACTATGATGTAATGAGATGGATTAGCGGTAGTTTTATTGATGAGATGTACAAGATTAGATAGTGTCTTAAGCCAATCTCTTTTGAGATATAAAAAAGAGAAGCGAGCAGAGAGACAGGGGCATATCATACCACCAAGAAGGCAATGCCGGGAGCAGAGTGTGTCCTTCAGACCTGAGGTTCCTATGCTGAGATACTCGAAGGCCAAAGGAAGGCAGATGACAAGGACCTTACTCCAGAGGTAACAGAGAGAGAAGGCCTTTCACTGGAGCTGGCACCCTGAATTTGGACTTCTAGCCTACGGAGCTGTGAGAGAATAAGCTTCTTTTTGTTAAAGCCATCCACTGTGGTATTTCTGTTCTAGCAGCACTAGATGATTAAGACAAAGTATAAATACACTTTAATAAATATTATTTCTTAAATATAGGAGCTTTCCAAATATATCTTTAAACATTCTAAATTTTTTCTATACTTACATTTGAAGCCTATGCATTTTAATAAAATTGGATGTAATAAATTTTAAGTTACATTAAATTTAATTTATTACATATCTTACAAACTGGAAATAAAAGTGTTGTTGTTGGGCGCTATCGAGTCGGTTCCAACTCATAGCGACCCTATGCACAAAAGGAAACACTGCCCAGTCCTGAGCCATCCTTACAATTGTTGTTATGCTTGAGCTCATCATTATAGCCACTGTGTCAATCGACCTCATTGAGGGTCTTCCTCTTTTCCACTGACCCTGTACTCTGCCAGGCATGATGTCCTTCTCCAGAGACTGATCCCTCCTGATAACATGTCCAAAGTATGTAAGATGCAGTCTCACCATCCTTGCCTATAAGGAGCATTCTGGTTGTACTTCTTCTAAAATAGATTTATTCCTTCTTTTGGCAGTCCATGGTATATTCAATATTCTTCACCAACACCACAATTTAAAGGCATCAAGTCTTCTTCAGTCTTCCTTATTCATTGTCCAGCTTTCACATGCATATGAAGCGATGGAAAACACCATGGCTTGGGTCAGGCGCACCTTAGTCTTCAAGGTGGCATCTTTGTTCTCCAACACTTTAAAGAGGTTCTTTGCAGCAGATTTACCCAATGCATGTGTCTTTTGATTTCCTGACTGCTGCTTCCATGGCTGTTGATTGTGGATCCAAGTAAAATGAAATTCTTGACAACTTCAATCTTTTCTCCATTTATCATGATGTTGCTCATTGGTCCAGGTGTGAGGATTTTTGTTTTCTTTATGTTGAGGTGCAATCCATAGTGAAGGCTGTGGTCTTTGATCTTCATTAGTGAGTGCTTCAAGTCCTCTTCACTTTCAGCAAGCAAGGTTTTGTCATGTGCATAACGCAGGTTGTTAATGAGGTTTCCTCCAATCCTGATGCCCTGTTCTTCTTCATGGAGTCCAGCTTCTCAGATTATTTGCTCAGCATACAGATGGAATAGGTATGGTGAAAGAGTACAACCCTGACGCACACCTTTCCTGACTTTAAACCAATCAGTATCCCCTTGTTCTATCTGAACTACTGCCTCTTGATCTAAGTTTCAGCATGAGCACAATTAAGTGTTCTGGAATTCTGATTCATTGCAATGTTATCCATAATTTGTTATGATCCACACAGTTGAATGCCTTTGCATAGTCAATAAAACACAAGTAAACATCCTTCTGGTATTCTCTGCTTTCAGCCAGGATCCGTTTGACATCAGCAATATCCCTGGTTCCACGTCCTCTTCTGAAGCCGGCCTGAATTTCTGGCAGTTCCCTGTCGATATACTGCTGCAACCGTTTTAGAATGATCTTCAGCAAAATTTTGCTTGAGTGTGATATTAATGATATTGTTCTATAATTTCCACATTTAGTTGGATCACCTTTCTTGGGAATAGGCATAAATATGGATCTCTTCCAGTCAGTTGGCCAGGAAGTTGTCTTCCATATTTCTTGGCATAGACGAGTGAGCACCTCCAGTGCTGCATGTCTTTGCTGGAACATCTTAATTGATATTCCATCAATTCCTGGAGCCTTATTTTTCACCGATGCCTTCAGAGCAGCTTGGGCTTCTTCCTTCAGTACCATCAATTCCTGATCATATGCCACCTCTTGAAATGGTTGAAATTAATTCTTTTTGGTATAATGACTGTGTATTCCTTCCATCTTCTTTTGATGCTTCCTGCATCATTTAATATTATCCCCATGGAATCCTTCACTATTGCAAGTCAAGTCTTGAATTTTTTCTTCAGTTCTTTCAGCTTGAGAAATGCTGAGCATGTTCTTCCCGTTTGGTTTTCCAACTCCAGCTGTTTGCACATGTCATTATAATACTTAACTTTGTCTTCTTGAGACTCTCTCTGAAATCTTTCGTTCGGGTCTTTTACTTCTTCAATTCTTCCTTTTGCTTTAACTGCTCAGTGTTTGATAGCAAGTTTCAGAGTCTCCTCTGACATCCACCTTGGCCTTTTCTTTCTTTCCTGTCTTTTCAATGACCTCTTGCTTCCTTCATGGATGATGTCCTTGATGTCATTCCACAACTCATCTCGTCTTTGGTCACTGGTGTTCAATGTGTCCAATCTATTCTTGAGATGGTCTCTAAATTCAGGTGGGATATGCTCAACGTCATATTTTGGCTATCATGGACTTGCTCTGATTTTCTTCAGTTTAAGCTTGAACTTGCATATGAGCAACTGATGGTCTGTTCCACAGTCAGCCCCTGGCCTTGTTCTGACTGATGATATTGAGCTTTTCCATCGTCTCTTTCCACAGATGAAGTCAATTTGACTTCTGTGCTTTACATCTGGCAAGATCCATGTGTATAGTCGCCGTTTATGTTGGTGAAAGAAGGTATTTGCAACGAAGTCCTTGGTCTCGCAAAATTCTATCATTTGGTCCCCAGCAGTGTTTCTATCACCAAGGCCATGTTTTCCAACGACTGATCCTCCTTCTTTGTTTCCAACTTTTGCATTCCAATTGCCAGTAATTATCAATGCATCTTGATTGCATGTTCTATCAATTTCAGGCTGCAGCAGCTGACAAAAATCTTCTATTTCTTCATCTTTGCCCTTAGTGGTAGGTGTGTAAATTTGAATAATGGTTGTATTAACTGGCCTTCCTGGTAGGTGTGTGGATATTATCCTGTCACTGACAGCATTGTACTTCAGGATAGATCTTGAAACTTTCTTTTTGACAATGAACGTAACACCATTCCTCTTCAAGTTTTCATTCCCAGCATACTAGACTACGTGATTGTCTAATTCAAAATGGCCAGTACCAGTCCATTTCAGCTCACTAATGCCTAGGATATCAATTTTTATGTGTTCCATTTCATTTTTGATGATTTCCAATTTTCCTAGATTCATACTTCATACATTCCATATTCCGATTATTAGTGGATGTTTGCAGCTGTTTCTTCTCATTTTGAGTCACGCCACATCAACAAATGAAATAAAATAACATAGTTGTTGAAAATTCACTCAAAATGCTTTCAATTATATTTATTGTTTTGAGTGAAATTAGGTTTCTATAAATAGATTTAAGCTGTTTTGAAATAAACTGCAAGTATATTTATTAAATATAATATTGAAACTGTACTCGTTGGTGCCATAATATGAAAAGCAAGTCTTGGCTTTCATGTAGTTTGACTTCAATCAATATACTCAACCTCTCCTTATCATAAAAGGGACAGCAAAAGTATTTACTTCATAGAAAAAAAAAAAAATAGAGTACTTATAAAATTGAAATTTTATTATTCTTAAAGAAATACACATTAATTGATTGAACTAATAGACACACTCTGATTATTTCCAAATAATTAATACTGTTTATGAAACTCGGATTATAAAGAATGAGGACACTAATATTTTTATATAATTATTGCCCAGCAATATCATTTTTGCTTTTTGAAAGTGAAGAGTACTTGAAGCACTTGCTGATCAAGATCAAAGACTACAGCCTTCAGTATGGATGGCACATCAACATAAAGAAAACAAAAATCCTCACAGCTGGACCAATAAACAGTATCATGATAAACAGAAAAAAAATTGAAGCTGTCAAACATTTCATTTTATTTGGATACACAATCGACACCGATGGACGCAGCGGTCAAGAAATCAAACTACTTATTGCACTGGGCAAATTTGCTACAAAAGACGGCTTTTTAAATTGTTAAAAAGCAAAGATGTCGAGGCGGGGCCAAGATGGCTGACTAGGTAGAAGCTACCGCAGATCCCTCTTGCAACAAAGCCTTGGAAAAACAAATGAATCGATCACATACATGACAATCTATGAACCCTGACCATCAAACACAGAACTAAAGAATTGACCTGACTGACAGGGGAGCGAAAAGTGGCACCCTGAAGCAGCCACCACTTCTGGAACTGGCGTCCTGCACCACAGCTTGAACCCTCACAGTTCCCTGGTGCCAGAGAGTTGGGGCTGATTGCGGCTTACTGAGACTAGGCAAGCATGGGACACAGCCCTAACCCCTAACCCCTTGGAGTAACCTCGATAGAGGCTCAGCCAGGGCAAGCGGGCTGCATACTGACATGGCTAACAAGAGAACACAGGGAAGGAGCGACTGTTTTTAGAGCCTGGAGCCAACATCCCAGTCAGAAATCCTTGGCCCCAGGCTTTGGACTAAGCCCAGAGGAGCGGAGCATGGCTTCCTGAGATGGTGCAAGCACGAGACGCAGACTTAGCCCCCTGAAGTAACCTCTGGGGGAACTCAGCCAGTGCACACAGGGTGCACAACCACGTGGCTGACAGGAGAAGAAATCACCAAGAGGCAGCGACTGGTTTTGGAGCCTGGAGTGCAGTGTCCCAGCTACAAAACCTTGGCACTGGGCTTTGGACTAGGAGTGGAGGAGCTGATCATGGCTTCCTGAGACAGCGCAAGCACGGGACACAGGCCTGGCCCTCAGGGGCAACTTTGACCCCGCCAGCGCACACAGGCTACATGCCCCTCTGGAATCTCAGATAAAAAAGTCATCACCAAGCAAGATAAGTGACTTTGTCTATACTGGTCCACACTATTCTCTCCTATCTATCTGATCCCTCCCCTCCCTACCCCAGGCGGCTTCATCAACATTGGAATTTCCTGGGCTAGGGAGTGAAGTGCACTGCAGGTTTTTTTTTTTTTTTTTTTTTCCTAACCCATTCTTCTTGCCTCATAGAAGCAGCAACTAACAACCCAGGGGAAAAAAATCCTTTCCTGACTTCCCTAAACTGGAATAAAAATACAGAACCAGCTCCAGCCAAGCATATGAGATCCACAGTCTTTGGCTTTCATCCCTACAGGGAACAAGGTGGCTATTATAATGCAAAGGCAATTCTGATAGAGATCTGACTGTAATTGTTTTAGCAGAGCAGTGAAAAGGCAAGTTTTGAGATGTGATACCTCTCTACCTATTAAACAGAGCCCTCACTGATCCACAGCGGGGAACTGAGGGCTGAAGCTCCACCTAAACAAACTAGCCACCTGCTAAAGGGGTCTGAGGATAGTGATGCCTACCAATCTTTGGAGCTACAAGCATTGGGTGCCTAAGTACAGCTGCAGAGCCACCCAACAAAGTGCTCTAGGAATAGAGACACACCTACCTCACTGGCACATGGGGGAAGGCTGTCAGCATCCTGCCCTCCTTGGAGTGTGACCCCCTTCTGCTACTAGAATCTGGTGCACACAACTATCACCACTACTCCTCTAAGTTAATAGGTGACAGTCTACACCACACACTTGGTGACCCAAAATCAGAACACTTAAGCTGATTCTATTCACTATTCTTGAATAGAATAGATATATAATTCTCTTAGGCTTATATATCTGGTAACAGCTCAAACCAGCTGGTAATAAGACATAAGTGATTCAAAGGGTACAACAATCAAGGCAGTGCAATCTAGTGGCCCATCTGGGTATATTGAAACTAAACAAAACAAGAAGATAAGACTCAGTGAGCAAATATAAAATAAATCATTACAATATCTTATAGATGGCTTGGAGACAGCTGTCACTACCAAATCACATAAAGAAGCAGACCATGATTGCATCTAAAATCCCCAAATTAAAGAATCAAAATCTTTCCCAAATGAAGATACAATCCTGGAATTGCCAGATGCAGAATACAAAAAACTAATATACAGAATGCTTCAAGACATCAGGGATGACCTCAGAAATGAAATAAGGCAATCTACAGAAAAAGCCAAGGAACACACTGATAAAGCAGTTGAAGAAATCAAAAAGACTATTCAAGAATATAGTGGAAAAATTAAAAGCTGCAAGAATCCATAGAGAGACAACATTAGGAAATCCGAAAGATTAACAGTAAATTTACAGAATTAGACAACTCAATAGGAAGTCAGAGGAACAGAATCAAAGAATTGGAATGCAGAATGGGGGAGCAACTGATACTTGACAAGGCCCAGTGTCAGTTAATTAAGGAAAAGATAGTCTTTTTAACAAATGGTGCTGCGATAACTGGATATCCATCTGCAAAAAAATCAAACAGGACCCATATTTCACGCCATGGACAAAAACTAACTCCAAATGGATCAAAGACCTAAACATAAAAACTAAAATGATAAAGATCATGGAAGAAAAAAATAGGGACAAAGTTAGGAACCCTAATACAGAATACAAAACATTACTAAAAATGACAAAGGGAAACCAGATAACTGGGAGCTCCTAAAAATCAAACATCTATGCTCATCTAAAGACTTCACCAAAAGAGTAAAAAGACCACCTACAGATTGGGAAAAAATTTTCAGCTCTGCCATCTCCGACCAGCACCTGATCTCTAAAATCTATATGATTCTGTTAAAACTCAACCACAAAAAGACAAACAACCCAATTAAAAATTGGGCAAAGGATATGGACACGCACTTCACTAAAGAAGATATTCAGGAGGTTAACAGATACATGAGGAAATGCTCTCGATCATCAGCCATTAGAGAAATGCAAATTAAAACTACAATGAGATTCCATCTCACTCCAACAAGGCTGGCATTAATCCAAAAAAACACAAAATAATAAATGTTGGAAAGGCTGTGGAAAGATTGGAACACTAAAACACTGCTGGTGGGAATGTAAAATGGTACAACCACTTTGGAAATCGATCTGGCATTTCCTTAAAAAGCTGGAAATAGAACTACCATACGACCCAGAAATCCCACTTCTCGGAATATTTCCTAGAGAAATAAGAGCGTTTACATGAACAGATATATGCACACCCATGTTTATTGCAGCACTATTTACAATAGCAAAAAACTGGAAGCAACCAAGGTGTCCATCAACGGAAGAATGGATAAATAAATTATGGTAGAGTCACACAATGGAATACTACACATCAATAAAGAACAATGATGAACCTGTGAAACATTTCATAACATGGAGGAAACTGGAAGGCATTATGCTGAGTGAAATTAATCAGATGCAAAAGGACAAATATTGTATAAGACCACCAGTATAAGATCTTGAGAAATAGTTTAAACTGAGAAGAACACACTCTTTTGAGGTTATGAGAAGGGGGAGGGAGCGAGGGTGGGAGAAGGTTATTTACTGATTAGATAGTAGATAGGAACTACTTTAGGTGAAGGGAAGGACAACACTCAATACAGGGGAGGTCAGCACAACTGGACTAAACCAAAAACAAAGAAGTTTCCTGAATAAACTGAATACTTCAAACGTCAGTCGAGCAAGGGCAGGGGTTTGGGGACTATGGCTTCAGGGGACATCTAAGTCAATTGGCAAAATAAATTCTATTAAGAAAACATTCTGCATCCCACTTTGAAGTGTGGCGTCTGGAGTCTTAAATGCTAACAAACGGCCATCTAGGATGCATCAATTGGTCTCAACCCACCTGGATCAAAGGAGAATGAAGAACACCAAGGTCACAAGGTAATTATAAGCCCAAGAGACAGAAAGGCTCACATGAACTAACTAGAGACTACATCATCCTGAGACCAGAATAACTATATGGTGCCCAGCCACAAGCAATGACCGTCCTGACAGGGAGCACAACAGTGAACCCCTGAGGGAGCAGGAGAACTGTAGGATGCAGATCCCAAATTCTCATAAAAAGACCAGACTTAATGGTCTGACTAAGACTAGAAGAATCCCAGTGGTATTGGTCACCAAACCTTCTGTTGGCCCAGGACAGGAACCATTCCCAAAGCCAACTCATCAAACATGAATTTGACTGGACAATGGGTTGGAGAGAGGTGCTGATGAGGAGTGAGCTACTTGCATCAGGTGGACACTTGAGACTATGTTGGCATCTCCTGTCTGGAGGGGAGATGGGAGGGTAGAGGGTGTTAGAGACTGGCAAAATGGTCATGAAAGGAGAGACTGGAAGGAGGGAGCGGGCTGAGTCATCAGGGGAGAGTAAGTGGGAGTATGTAGTAAGGTGTATATAAGTTTATATGTGAGAGACTGACTTGATTTGTAAACTTTCACTTAAAGCACAATAAAAATTATTTTAAAAAAAAAGCAGAGATGTCACTTTGAGGAATAAGGTGTCCTGACCCAATCCATGGCATTTGTGACCACCTCATATGCATGAGAAAGATGGACAACAAATAAAGAAGACTGAAGAAAAATTGATGTACTTGAATTATGATGAAGGTGAAGAATATTGAATATACCATGAACTGCCAGAAGAAAGAAAAAAATCTGTCTTGGAAGTACAGCCACAACGTACTGTGAAAGTGAGGAAGGTGACACTACCTCTCATGTACTTTGGGCATGTTATCAGGAGGGACGATTCCCTGGAGAAGGACATGGTAGGTAAAGTAGAGGGTCAATGAAAAAGATGAAGATCTTCAGTGACATGGATTGACTTAATGGCTGCAACAGTGGACTCAAATTATAGCAGGAATTGTGAGGATGGTGCAGGACTGGGCAATGTTTTATTCTGTCATACCTAGGTTTCCGATGAGTTGGAATCTACCCAAAGGCACCTAACAACAACAACAATGGCATTATTCTAATTAGTTTATCTTAAAACAAAATTAGAGGCAAATTATCTATTTTAATAAAATGTATTAAATACAATTTAATGTATTTTTTAAAATAAACGCATTACCGTCCAGGTGATTCCAGCTCATATCATTCCTATGGGAAAGCATAGAACTGCCCTGCAATATTCCCAAAGCTGTAAATCTTTTTGGAAGCAGACTGCCACATCTTTCTCCAGAGGAGTGCCTAGGGGTTCAAACCATTGACCTTTCGATTAGCAGCCAAGTGCTTAACCACTGTACCACCAGGGCTCCTATAAATATAAATATTGCTTAATAGAAACAATCATGCTTCTAAAGCACAGATAACTCCTACTGATATTTTCAAAATTTATTGCTTATATTTTAAATGCATAATACAAGTGTTATTGTTGTTGCTAACTGCCATCAAGTTGGCTCCAACTCATGGCAACTTTATGTATAACAGAACAAAACATTGTCCAGTCCTGTATCATTCTCACAACATTGGTATATTTGAGCACATTGCTGCAGCCATAAAGTCAATCCATCACATGAAGGGTTTGCTTCTTTTTTGCTGACCCTCTGCTTTGCCAAACATGATGTCCTTTTCCAGCAATTGGTCTTTCCTGATGAAGTGCCCAAAGTAAGCAAGGCAAAGTGTCACCAACCTCACTTCTAAGGAGGATTCTGGTTGTTCTTCCTCCAGATAGGATTTGTTTCTTCTTCTTGTAGTCCATGTTGTTGTTAGGTGCTGTTGAGTTGGTTCCTACTCATAGAAATGCCATGTACTACAGAACAAAACACTTTCCGGTCCTGCGCCATGCTCACAATCGTTGTTATGCTTGAGCCCATTGTTGCAGCCACTGTGCCAATCCATCTCATTGAGGGTCTTCCTCATTTTGCTGACCCTGTACTTTACCAAGCATGAAGTCCTTCTCCAGGGACTGATCCGTACTGATAACATGTCCAAAGTATGTAATATGTAGTCTCGCCATTCTTGCTTCTAAGGAGCATTCTGGTTGTACTTCTTCCAAGACAGATTTGTTCCTTCTTTTGGCAGTCCATGGTATATTCAATATTCTTCACCAACACCATGATTCAAAGGCGTCAATTCTTCTTCGGTCTTCCTTATTCATTGCCCAGCTTTTGCATGCATATAAGCAACAGAAAGTGCCGTGGTTTGGTTGAAGTACACCTTACTCTTCAAGGTGACATCTTTGCTTTTCAACATTTAAAGAGGTCTTTCACAGCAAATTTGCCCAATGCAATGAGTCTTATGATTTCTTGACTGCTGCTTCCAAATGTGTTAACTGTGAATCCGAGGAAGATGAAATCCTTGACAATCTCAATCTTTTCTCTGTTTATCATGATGCTGCTTATTGGTCCATTTGTGAGGATATTTGTTTTTTTTATAGTCTTGTATCTTCATAAGCAAGTGCTTCAAGTCCTCCTTATATTTAGCAAGCAAGATTGTTTCATTTGCATAACAAAGTTTGTTAATTTGATACAGGAAAATTAAATACATAGTGACATTGAGAGTATTCTTTTTTTTCTTGAAAATGCCAAATTAAATTTGTTAAATATGCATAAAGACATAATTTTAATCTCTTCTTATGTTTACCAGCACAGAGTTACATGTTATAAAATACTATTTTGAGGCTAATTTTCAGAGTTGGAACTCAGATATAAGTGAGAGGCTTAGCTCTGCTAGTAATTTTTTTCCTGACATTGCAGAAGGTACATAAACCCCAATTGTCCAATTTCCTCTAATATATGGCTGAAGTACTGACACTCTTGGCAAAACATTTAGTATTCAGTTTATAGGTACTGCGTGTACAGCCGGATTTGTGAAGTGCTTCTTTAAATTCTTAATGACTTGCTCTGGAGGGAGAATCTTTGGGTTGCAGCTTCCATATGGGCTTCCAGGTCCAACATTTGGGACTGTCAGCTAAAGTTATGCTTGAAGGTATTGCAATCTTCAAGGTACCTTCTCCCTAGCTGAACACTTTTTCTTCAAGTATCCAGTGAAGAGCCAATTCAAACCTCCTGTTTATAGTTAAGTTTGTCAGATTCTAACTTACTTTGAATTTAAGAAATTGCAAAGTGCTAATAAGAAAAATGAAACAAAAAAGGCTAGGAAGTACAGAAAGAGAGTCTAGCTCTGCACATAGGTCTTCTCTGGAATTACAGTCTAGAAATATAATAACTGATGCTTCTGAGGATATCAAATATTGGAAGTGAAAGGCTGTTGCTCCCTATAAACCACTTTTTATGGAGTGTTACATAGAATTAAGTAAAAACAGAAGTAGACACTTGAAATGTATCATTTTCAAATAGGCTACTTTGAATAATGGTGTTTCAAGATTTAGTAGTTATTTTGAGACTCATAACCAAATTTTTGTGGTTCTCATTTGGTATGTATTGTTATGATTAGTTCATTTATCATGTCATTTTTATTTATATTGGCCACTTGTAATTTTTAACTGAATGAAATTGATCGATTAAGAGCTGATGTCAAAAATATTTACTATATCTTGATTAAGGTTTTTTAAAATTTTTATTTTTGCTACCTGAGGAAATATATTAAACTTTATTATCTAATTCAATAATGACAGAAAACATTTATAAAATAAAACTTCTAAATTATGAACTTTCCTGGAGAACATGGAATAAAATAATTTATTTAAATAAAGTTTGGAGAAAATCAAACTGTTCTATTGGCGTGTAAGCTAAGCTAAGAGAAGGTGAGAAGACCTAAAGTATTCAAGGCCTTGGTATCATAAGGCCAATTAAAGCCTACTTGGTTCGCTGCCTTGACATCCATTAATTCCTCCTGGTCGCCCTTTCATCCAGTGTCTGACATGTCCAGGGTGGTGTCACCAGCGGGATGTGGGGGTGTGGACCATTCCCCCTGACACTGTCAGAGAGAGTGACACCAACATGGCCCCAGGGCCTTTGATGGCTGCAGTGGCAGAGGAGGTGGCAGGCCAACTGGTAACACCAGGGGAGGGGCAGCCAAGGCAGTGATGTCACTAGGGTTGGTATCACCCAACACCCAGTGCAGTATCTGGTCACAGACCCTTCTACCCCTCACCCACTCACTAACCAGTCACTAGGGTTGGCATCACCTACTGCAGTAACTTGTTACCACCACCCCCTGTCACCTGCCAGTCAGGGTGCAGATGGCTAAACAGCTGTGCCTATTCTAGGTGGAAATGAGCATCTCCACCTAAGCTAACGGAAGAGAGGAGGAGTTGCGGGGAGACAGAGGGACTGGAGGCGGGGGGAGCGGGGGCGGGCAGGGTAGGTCATTCCATTCTACCCACCAGAGGCGGGTGTGCCGGCTTGCCCTGCCCACCCCACCTGAGGAGGGGTGTGACACCATCCATGAGTTGCCACACTGGGCGACACCAACCCGAGTGATACCACTGCATGGCCCTTCCCATTTTATCGTACAGCCTTTCAACAGCTGTGGTCTCTTAATTGGCCCCCCAGACATTCCCCATATGTTTCTTATGATTGGAACTGGTTACTATCTTATGGCCCAATCTTTAAATGACTCTAATTCCTCCTTGCTCCTCCCAGCAATGTCCCGGGTAAAAAAAAAAGTGGTCCCGGGTAGCCATGACTAAAATTTCTCCCTTTTCCCACCCTAATGCACTAGAAACTTTTAAATGGACAAATAAGACTTCAGCATGCATTAATTGAGACCCCACCCTGCTTTCCATACCTAAGCCCTCCCCTACAGTTCTAGCTTGTTGTTGCCTTGTCCCTGGGTGAAAGCCCATGTGGCCCTGTCTCAAGCTATGCTATAGTTTTCTTTTTTGGATCTGTAAGTATTAAATTCTATTTGTTTTCTGGCTTTCCTGTATGGATCTCATTTTCACGTGCTGTACCTCACAAACCATTTAAGACATCCACAGACACTTTTGGTTCAAACTTAATAGGTCTGTTCTTTGGGGAGACTAGGCTCGTTGTTGTTATTAGGTGACATTAAGTTGGTTCTGACTCACAGGATCCTATGTACAACAGAATGAAACACTCCCTGGTCCTGCACCATCCTCACAATCATTGTTAAGCTTCAGCCCATTATTGCAGCCACTGTGTCAATCCATAGTCATCTTTTGAGTGTCTTCCAGCCTGAGGGGCTCTTCTTCTGGCGCTATATCAGACAGTGTTCTGCCGCTATTCGTAAGGTTTTACTGGCTAATTCTTTTCAGAAGTAGACCGCCAGATCCTCCTACCTGGTCTGTCTTAGTCTGGAAGTTCCGCTGAAACCTGTCTGCCATGGGCGACCCTACTGGTACTTGAATACTGGTGGAATAGCTTATAGCATCACAGCAACATGCAAGCCCTCACAGTATGACAAACTGGCAGACAAGTAGGGGCCTCAGAGGCTAGGTTTAGCAGTGAATAATTTTATACTTTATTAACATTCTGTTAATTTAATATGGCAAATTTCCAAGGATGATCATAGAAGATGTAGTTTTCAAACTAACAAAGGGGACACATGGAATGATAATAATAATATAAATACAAAGGAAGACAATATAATGAATAAGCATAAATTATTTCAACTAGTGAAAGACACAAGATAATGTGGCTGGAATAAACATGATATACCAATAATCATCAAAAATATAAAAGCCCCAGTGAAGTTTCTGTTATTGTTGTGCCATCACGTCCGTTCTGACTCATGACGACCCTATGTACCACAGAATGAAACACTGCCCGGTCCTGCATCATGCTCACATTTGTTGTTATTGAGCCCATTGTTGCAGCCACTGTGTGGGTCCACCTTGTTGTGGGTCTTCCTCTTTTCCCTGTACTTTACCAAGCATGATGTCCTTCTCTGGGGACTGATGCCTCCTGACAACATGTCCAAAGTATGTAAGACGTGGTCTCACCGTCCTTGCTTCCAAGTAGCGTTCTGGCTGGACTTCCAAGAGATTATAAAATCTGGTATAAAAACAAAATCTAGCTGTGTGATTCTACTTTTGTTAGTTGTTGGGGAGTTGATTCTGACTCATGGCAATCCCACGTGTGCAGAGTAATGCTACTGTAAAGAGTTTTCAAGGCTGTGGCCTTTAGGAAGCAGATCATCAGGCCTGTATTCTAAGGTGCCTCTGGGTAGATTTGAAACATCAACCTTTCTAGCTAGTAGCAGAGGGCTACCTGGAAACCTACTAGGCACATCTAAAATATAAGAATTAAAACCTGTAGAAAGTAAAATGGTAGGAAATATATACAGGGCAAATGTAATGAAAGGAAAATGAGAGTGAAATATTAGTATCAGACAGTAAAGACTTTAATTCAAAAAACAGTGTTAAGAATAAGAAAATACAGAACATAATGATAAGAGGTTTAATTCATCCTGTGTCTACTACTGCCATCGGATGAGAACAATTTACAAAAATTGTTTGCATTTTAATATACCAGCAACTTACAGCTAGAGAATATACTTTTTTTAAATAGCAACAGCAAAAATATAATTTTAATAGATTCCTTGGTTTTCTTGACCATACAGTGTTTTTTACTAGTAAAACTAAATATTACCCACTGACACTGCACCGTGAAATACAACTAAAATTTTCATACTTTCTTTCCCAGCTTCTGTCAACAACATTCATCAATTCCTTTTCTCTATGCACTCTATTTTGCTCTAACAAAGCTAAAATTTTATCATTTTATGTATCATTTTCTGATCATGATTATAATGACATTGATTACATGTTTATTATAAATAAGCAGAATAATTAGGATATCCAATAAATTCCCTCCTCAGCCAATATCTTCATTCTTTGAGTTTTCCTCACTATATCATTTTCCTTGATGATTTATTGCAGTCTAACCATGGCTTTACTAATTAGATTTTCTGAATATGCTTACACTTCTCTAGTGACTTTTTATAGTGCTTAAATATTCTCATATTTCTTATATACTCAAAGCCCTGTATATTTTACTACTTCCTGTCTTCATCCTCATCTATTCCTATCCTACTTCAGACACTGTGATCCCATGCAATAGGGTTTTTTTAAGACACTAACAATCCACACTCTTTTGCATCTTGATTTTTCATTATTTTCCTACATCTTTTGAGAAAAATCAAATAATGGTCCAATGGTACCCAGTGAGAACTAGGGGCTGGCACTACAAACCAATAGCATCTGTGACTAAATTCTTAAATTGTGCAGTAAAGAAAATAAACACCTCTTTGTCTCTAAAAATGTTGTATAACAGAACTCCAAATATATGTGGAAGAAAAGAATGAACAGCTGGTCTGTGGCCTTACCTCTAACTTCAGTGATTTCTGAAGACATGGCCCTAAGTCAATCATTGTGACAAAATTAACTACAGGAATCGGTAGGATTTTTCAGATCCAAGATAAATGAGAATCTGGCCAGAGATATCTACTGGATTACTAGTAAGCACCTACCACCGTGTCTGTCAGTTGGTGGTACTGTGGTGGCTTGTATGTTTCTGTGATGCTGGAAGCTATGCCACTGGTATTTCAAATACCAGCAGGGTCACCCATGTTGGACAGGTTTCTGAAGAGCCTTCAGAGTAAGACAGACTAGGAAGAAGAGCCTGGAAATCTACTTCCAAAAATTAGCCATGGAAAACTCTATGGATTGCAATAGAAGACTGTCTAATACAGTGCTGGAAGATAAGCCCTCAGTAGGTAAGCACTCAAAATACTCAGTGGTCTCAACAATGGACTCCAGCATACCAACGATCATGAAGATGTTGCAGGACAGGGTAACATTTTGTTCTGTTGTACATGGAGTCACCATGAGTGGAGTTGACGCAACAGCAACTACTAACTAACAAAATTCAAATGTCATTGTCTACTAATGAGTATTTTGTATTGATTAGATACAGCCGTACCAGAGAACGAGTCTAGTCCTATTTGTCTAGGGGTTGTGATTTACAAGATATCAAAGCAGAGCAAATCTAGTGCTGATGGCGTCCATGAACTAAGGTTGTCCATTCATATTCATGACCATGTATGTTTCCAAGGCCTAAAAAACTCTGCCTGGGTATCAAAAGATTTCTGCTGGGCCGTCTCTAAGCATGCTACTTTTTTTTTTCCCCCTGCCCTGTATTCTATAGATAGAAGCCCTGGTGGTACAGTGGTTAAGCATTAGCCTGCTAACCAAAAGGTCATCAGTTCAAACCCACCAGCTGCTCCACAGAAGAAAGATGTGGCAGACTTCTTCCCTAAAGATTTACAGGCTTAGAAATCCTATGGAGCTGTTCTCTGTCCTGTATGCTTGCTATCAGTCAGTGGGCTCCACAGCAGTGGGTCTTGGTTTATTCTATAGACAGTAGTCTCCGAGTGGCATAAATGGTTAAACACTCACTACTGAGTCAGAAGACAGGTCTGCTAATCTGTGTCCAAAAGGCCATAACCTTGAAAACTCTATGGCGTAGTTCTATTCTGCACACATGGAGTAACTATGAGTTGGAATGGACTCAAAAGCAGCTAACAACAACATTCTATAGTACATAAACTTTGGGCTGGTTGAAGCTCCCAGGCAAGGCTCGTCTCTCATGAGTTGTCAATCGGCTTTGAGTAGAGGAGCGTTGATGCTCCTGTAAATTGGCAATAGATTAAAAATTGTACAATCTGATGATACCAAACCAGTTTTATTCAAGTTTCACTCAAACTCTCCTTAATTGTATCTTTGTATGACCTAATGCAGGTTGTAAACAGCTATTTCTCCGTGTTACACTAATCTCTACACTCAGATTTTCGGTACAATCATCATTAAGTAGAGTATGATATAACCAAGAGACTACAAACTTTGGTGTCTTTTGAACTTACATTACACATAAAAATGCTTAATGAATATTTCTAAGGAATTTCCTTGTTTTTTCACATGCTTATAAATGTAGCTGCAATTTGGGACACTTTTGTTAGAAATGCAATGTAATAAGCTAGAGTGAATAGTTTTCCTTTCTTTTCTCCAGACATAAAAGATTAAATGACACCTATGCTAAAATTTTGATAAAAATTATAAATATAGTTGGGCATTTATTTTACTCATTACATCTTTTAAGTATATTATTTTATGCAATCTGTTAACCTGGGCCTGTCATATAAACTGTCATTTTGTTATTTCATGCTTATTCGTCAAAGGAAGTATTATATTTTAAGAAGACAAAAATACGTGGCAAACTATTTTATAGTAAAAAAGTGACAAAATAGTGATTACCTCTGTGGAAGAGGCAGAGTTGTAACAAGGAGGAGTAGTCAGAAAAGGTCAAAGGAACGCTGCTGCTCTGGTTCGCACAGTGGATGATTATGTCACGGCTGAATGATTATTATGCTTATCAGTATTTGTATGTGGTTTTGATTATATAATTACATTCGAGCAGTGAGACGGAGAGAAGTCCATGGAATAAGATAATTGTCTATGATTACTAAAAGTAAAATAACAGGAAAATTACCACGTGTCTTAAGCAAACACTTCCATTGACTCATTGTTTTGAGATGCATGATCCAAACCTTTCTGTGAAAAAAATATATAGAAGTATGATCTGTTTCTTCTATTTAAGTTATAAATAATTTATAATGTATAGAAAATACTATTTTTTATTTCCTGCCATACATATTTCATAATGAATATTGGTGTTTTATGATTAGAATTGAATTTGTAGTCATGAAACCACAATATACCAATCCATAGTGAAGAAATGGTTTGACTTACAACACCGGGGCATGTTGTTTTTCTTACTTGGCATATTGTATTGATTATCTGTTACTGTGTTACAAATTACCCTAAAGCTTAGTGGTTTAAAATGACATTCACATTTATTATCTCACAGATCTTACAGGTCGGGAGTCTGAACAGGGCTTAGCTGAGTCCTCTGCTTCACGGTCTCTCGTAAGGCTACAACCACGTTGTCAGCCCAGAGTCTGTAGTTTCATCTGAAGACTCTACTGAGGAAGATTCACTTCCAAACTCATTCAGTAGTTCTTGGCCGCACTCAGTTCAGTGTGGGTCACAGGACATTCTTAGTTACCTAGTGTTGTTGTAACAAAAAATACCACAAGTGGGTGGGCTTTAAATAACTGAAATTTATTCTCACAGTTCTGGAGTCTAAAATTTCAAATCAGGTTACAGCTCTGCCAATTCCTTCTGTGGGCCTCTTTCCTAGTTTCTGGTGTCTGCTGGCAATTCTTGGTGTTCCTTTCCTTGTAGACAAATCCTCACACAGCAACTGTCTTTCCCTTGTGTGTGTATCTCTATGCCTATTCTGCTCTTTTTATAAGAAGCCATTCAGAAATGATTAGATTTAGGACCTACCCTACTCTGATATGCTCTCATTAACATAACAAAAGAAAACTCTTATTTCCAAACAGGGTCATATTTACAAAAACAGGATTTAGGAATAACACAAAACTTTTGGGGCACACAATTCAATCCATACCAAGGGCTGGTAGCCTCAGTTCCTCATTGCCTATTGGGAGAAGGTGTCTCTCAGTTTCTTGCCACCTGTTCCTCTCCCACATGATAGCTAAAGGAGGTAATAGACAATCTTGCAAGAGGAGAGAGTCAAAACCTTATGCAACCCAATCATGACATCTATATTTGTTTTATTCATATTCTTTATTAACAGTTTTTTTTTTGTTTTATTGATAATTTTGTCATATTCTATTGATTCCAGCACCAACCTGAGGTGAGAGAATTACTGTATTTTATGCAAATAACACTCTCCTTCTACATTTGTTTGCTAACCACACCCCCCACCATGAGATATTTTTGTAAGCATGCTAGGCTAATTCTTTTCACAGCAACACGCGTAAAAAAAAAATTGGCTAAGTCACACCTATGAAAATATCTTGCGGGAGGGGAGGAGTGAGAGGTTGGCAAAGAAATGAAGAAGGCACACATTATTTGCATAAAAATGCGGTGTATAAAAGCAACAATACCAGGAGATAGTGATCGTTGTAAACTCTTATAGACTTCTACCTGCCACACATAGAAGGAACAGAAAATTAAATAACTTGAACTTGGGTGTTTGAAAGAAAGCAGCAATAAGTATACCTGATCAGAAAAGCGTAGTGTGTTCAAATAGCAGAATAAGGCATTCCAGGTAACTGCCTATTTGTTTTTGTAAACCCACTGAGATTAAAGGCACAATTTTTTTAAATAGTAGTATTTGCATAATTAAATTTAATTCAGCTCATTAATTTCCTCTCAGGCAAAAAGTCAGCCACAGGGGAAACATGGTCAAAATTATAGTCTTTTAAATCATGTAGGTAACTGCACCTAGCAGGATGCTGAGCATTCATAGGCTTTTACCAAATTCTGTGGCTTTTAGTATCAATATGGTAAATAAACAAATCACTTTATAAATGTGTTCAAATACCTCAGCCTCAAATATTAGCAATATAAATTGCCACTTATATTTACTGTATGAAAACATTAAAATGGGGTGAAAGTAGTATGTATAACATTATCAATATAGGCAGCACAAACCCAGCCAGGAGCTGTTTATTTTCTTAACATTCTAAATGTAAAAAGTGTGAAACTTTAATAAAAATAACAACTTAGTAGATAAGTGTACAGTAAGGAAATGATAGTCATGCGAGTTCTGTAGCAACCTCCAACACATCTTTGCTATATGCTTATGATTAAAACTTTGCCAAACCATTTAAAAATAAAAATATCAAGGAAATTTTGAACACAGTTATCAACTTAAACCTCATGACAACTTTATGAGATAGATGCTAATATTAATCTCATTTTAAAGATGTGGAAATATAGGCAGACATTTTAATTAACTTGCTAGAGGTTCATAAACGTTGATGCAGAGGCAGAGCGAGGTTTTCAACCCAAGTGGTCTGATTCTAGAATTTCTGCTCTTAACCCACATGCTGGCTTGTTTTAGAAAACACTATTTTAGTATATAGAATCCCCTTATAGAAAACAAGTAACAGCAATAACAATAGCAACCAGAAAAATTTTGAGTAGATTATACAATTATTAAATCAAAATTGCATACAAAAATATGTCATTACGTAGCAGCCCTGTCTCCAGCAATTTCCAGTTACCTTTTATGTATTTAAATACCCTTGTCTATGAATCCTAATCCATGACTGAAAAACACTAAATTCAAAATTCATAGGTTCTGTAATTGTCGGAGTCACTGAGACTGTCTCAGTTTCGTGCTATCTAGATCATCAGTATATGATGCCAAAGGTGTACAGACCAGGTCTTCTGTCTGTAACAAAGAGCCTTGGTTCTGGAACTTACTCAGAAAAACTTCCCTGGTGATTTCCAGTTGGAAAAACGTCAGGCAATATAGTAAGGGCATTGTCTGTAACGCTTGTAACTCTTATCTGGAGATAATTACATTTTTTGTGAAATTGCTTTGGTGAAATCTTCCATATTCTGACTGAACTTGGGAAAAAAAAAAGTTTGACTATTGACTGAAATTATACTAAATTTATATGTTTGTTTAGAAAAAAATTTTATCTTTACCTATATTGAGAAGGCAACAGTGCTGTTTGGTAAAGGAATATGTTTCTTCATTCTTTCAAGTTTCTGTGGTATAAATTACAGTTTTCTTCCTTTAATTAGGTTTACTCATATACATTAATTTTTTTTATACTCACAGTATATTATCTGTACTATTTTCCAATAGTTTAGTGCTACTATATAGAAAAAAAGTATAGATTTTTGTATGATGATCAAAATCTGCCTACCTTACAGATGTATTTTTCTTTAATTTTAATTATTTTGGTGTTGCATCTCTTGGATTTTCTAGATAGCTGTTTGTCTCATGCAAAACAGTGATATAATGACCTGAACATAAATAACTTGAAGAATTATCACGATATAAGGACTTGATACCTGACAGACTTTTATATGAAAGAAAGGGAAAGAATTGGAAGAGGTCGAAGTCAATGCTTTCATGCATTAACTTATTGTAGAGAATCAGTGCAGGCTAGCTTGAGGCACCGAACCTGCAGCCACAGTCCTAAAGTATTAATCTTGTCTCAGTAACTTAAATGCTTTATGATTTTGGGAATTCTGGTTTTTTTGTTTGTTTTTGGTGTTTGTTAGCATCTTTAAAATTGGGATAACAATATTACGTACCTCATTAGAGTTTAAATACATTAATGTGTACATCGTGCCTAAAACCCATCACCATCGAGTAAGTTCAGACTCGTGACAATACCGTGTGTTCAACTGCTTTATAGGGTTTTCTTAGCTGTTATCTTTGTGGAAACAAATCACGAGGCCTTTCTTCCATGGTGGTGAGTTCGAAAACCAACCTTTAGGTTAGTAGTCCAGTACAAGCTGTTTATGCTACCCAGAGATCTTTGATGCAAACAGTTAACAAGTTCAACTGCTAAGCAGAAAGTTGCAGGTTCAAGTCCACTCAGAGGTGGCTCTGAAGAAAGGGCTGGCTTTCCACTTCTGAAAAATCAACTACTGAAAGTCCTGAGAGCACAGTTCTATTATGACCCACATGAGGCTGTCATGAGTAGGAACTGATTCGACAGCAACTGATTTATATTGCGCCTGTTGTTGTTGCTATTCCATAAATTCTGACTCACAGCAACACCGTAGGACATAGCAGAACTGCCCATAGGGTTTCCTTTCTTTCTTTTCTTTTTTAATAATATTTTATTGTGTCTAAAAAAAAAAAAAAATTTCTTTTTTAAGGTAAAAAACTTACACAGCAAATTAAGTTTCCATTTAACAATTTCTACACAAATTATTCAGTGTAGAATTTTTTTTTTTTTTTTCCACAATGTGTCATCATTCTTATTCATTCTGTTCTGGTTGTAACCTGGTGGGACAGTTCTACTCTGTCCTATAGGGTCGCTGAGTCAGAACTGACTCGACGGCAGTGGGTTTTTGATTTTTATTCTGTTTGTACCATTTCTACTACAGTTTTCCTGCACTCTTACCTTCATATTTTTGCTTTAAAGTAATTTTTGACCATTTGCTCTCATATAGATGATTTTTTAAAGGAGCTCATTACTCACTGGCGATATTCTCTATTTTATGAGGCACTCTGTTTTTTAGCTACAAGATGACCTTAAGGGATAATTTTGGTTTAAGTTTTAAAGAGTATCACACGGCGATAGTCTCAGGGAGTCTTTTAGTCTCAACTAGTTCAGTCAGTCCGGATTTTTTAAGAATTTGACCACTGCTCCACATTTTTCTCCCATTCTGTAAGGGTTCATCTGTTGTGGCCCTGATCAGAATGGTCATTAGTGGAAACTAGACACCGCCTAGTTCTGGTCTCAGGGTAGATGAGGCCTTGTCTCAGGTAGACAATTAGTCCTGTAGATTACTTTCTTCTCCGAGGCTTTTGTTTCCTTCTTTCTCTTTTATCCTGAACAAGTAGAGACCAGTAGTTGTCTCTTCCATAGGATTTTCTTGGCTGTAATCTTTACAGGAGGAGATTGCAGATCTTTCTCCCACATAGCCACAGGGTGGGTTCAAACTGCCCATCTTTCAGTTAGCAGCTGAATGTTTAACCGCAGTGCCACCAAGGCTTTTTATACTGACCTAGCTAAAAAAAAAAAAAAAAAAAAAGGCTAGACCTTGCTTATTCAGGCCCCCTCTTAATTCTACAAACTTTATTCCTACTCCCCAAACTCCCTTCTCAGTAAATTAAACTTTAGCCGTTCTGAGATCCTTTGTGTTACCACCTGGTTCTCTCAGGCTTCCATACATCAAATATGCTAATACCCCTTTCCCCTTTCTATTGGAAAAGCCCTGCTTATTTCAAATCTTAGCTTTTATCTCTTCAAGAAGCTTTCCCTGCTCCTTTTTACTCTAGTATTAGCACATATCATGAGTCACCACACTGCAATAGCCATACATATTTTGTGGACATTTCCACATTGTTAGTGATTATTTTTATTTTGATTCTTCATTAACCTGTAAGCTCTTTGATGGCAGGAGTCATGTCTTTTATCCTTGTATTCCCAGTGACAGTCCTGGTGCCTGATATACAGTAAGTGTTCAATAAGTGCTTGAGGGAAGGAATGAGGAGATCATGATTTTCCTATGTGTCTGGTATTATGTATTTTATGTATTTCTTTAATTCACATTACAACCTGTGAGGTAGCATTTTCGCATCATCGTACAAATGAAGAAATAATTAAGTTTGAAAGAGTTCAGTCCTTTTCAAAAGACCACATGGCTAATAATTATAAAGTGGGGAGTAGTTCCTAGACCTGTCTACTTCTAAAGTTCATGCTCTTTTCACCACCGTCTGCCTGAGTGAAAGATGTGACTTAAGCTGCATTTAAAGAAGGATGCCTGGTGTTGATGTGCTTTATGCAAGGAATAGTAAGGAATATAGTTTGCCTAAGGAAGAAAATGCTATCCAATGACAGGGGGGTCCTCCAGGGAAAGAGTGACAGGAAGAAGATAAAGTAGTGGCTTGGATAATATCATGGATTGAATTATGTCCTCCCAAAAATGTGCGTATCAATTTGGCTGGGCCATGATTCCTGGTATTGTGTGATTTTCCTATAGGTTGTAAATCCTGCCTCTGTGATGATAATGAGGGGGGATGGGCAGCAGTTGTGATAGTGAGGCAGGACTCAATCTACAAGACTGGATTGTGTCTAGAAGTAATCTCTTGAGGTATAAAAGAAAGAAGCAAGCAGAGAGACGGGGGAACCTCAAATCACCAAGAAAGCAGCACCAGGGGCACAGCGTGTCTTTGGACCTGGCGTCTCAGCACCTGAGAAGCTCCTGGACCAGGGGCGATTGAGGACAAGGACCTTCCTCCAGAGCCAACAGAGAGGGAAAGCCTTTCCCTGGAGCTGATACCCTGAATTTGGACTTTTAGTTCTTACTGTGAGGAAATAAATTTCTTTTTGTTAAAGCCATCCATTTGTGGTATTTCTGCTATAGCAGCACTAGATGACTAAGACAGATAAATAGGCTAGAACCTGGACATGATGATGCTGATTAAAACAAGAGAGCTCTATGGCAAGGAAACCTCAGGAGTTGACACATTGTTCACTTCTTGCCTCGTAATGACAGTGATCGTGAATAATGTCTTACATATCACTTCTTATTTTTTTCTTTTTTGTTTATTTTTATACAATATGATAAAACTATAGGCATATTTGATAATAGTAATTTTACAGGATGACAATATGGGAAGACCTCATACTTTTAGTTCTTTTTGCCCTGATAAATTGATAAACAAATTTGTCTGTGAGCCTCCCTCCCTTTACTTTGCTGGTGTCAGTAAATGTGTGCAGGTCTCTTTGTTAGATGAAGAGGTTAACATTTGCATAGCTTGGGAGATAAAAAGTGGTGCAGGGCCACGTCCCAGGGAAACTCCCTTTACTTTGGATCAGGGATGTGACCTGGGTGAGGGTGGTGTTGCAATCCCACCCTAATCCTCTTTAACATAAAATTACAATCACAAAATGGAGGACAACCACACAATAGAGGGAATCATGGCCTAACCAAGTCAGCACATATTTTGGGGGGACACAATTCAATCCATGACAATAATGAAATGTCTACATTCATGAAAGTCTTGGAGACTATTCTACGATGCATCTAAAGAAATATAGACTTTGCCGTGAAATGTAATTATTATAGCATTTGTATTCACCGAGTTTATAAAATAGTTAATTAAAATTTCTGAATTAGAGAACATAAAATCAGATAAGTGAAAACAAATATCTGTATAAACTAAGCACATCCATTTATGTGATAAATACTGATAACACATATCAATGGTTATCAACAGAACTACAATTTCAGATATTAAAATATGCTAGTTATAGGAAAGTAAGTCCAAAATATGGAATAGAGCAATGGCAAAAGACCAGTGTTCCCCAAACTGTGATTCATGAGAAAACAGAAATATGTGAATTGTTTTCTGAAAGAGACCTATGGGATAAGTGGCTATTTTTTTATTCATAATGAATCTGGGAAATGCTGCATATTCACTCTTTGAAGTTCACAATGCCTATAAATATGTGAAAGATGTGAGTAAGCTCTGCATTAAAGACTTAATTTTTTAAATTGGTGTTTCATAAACATACTTGGTTGTTTAACATTTAGTTATTTTTTAAAAAATCTGTTAATAATTCCTGAATACTACTGTTTGCATAAACACAACTTAGACAATGTTATAATATTTGTATTAATATTCTGGTATGCTCCTGTTATCTAAACTGAAGACAGGACTTTTTTTTACTGTTTTTTATATAAAACGTGTGCGTTACATATATAATTGTAGACAAAACATGACACCTAAAAAAAAGCAAGATCACAAATGTAGTATAAAATAAATGTAATTGATGTTAATAATAACATAATTATAATAAATAATAATGCAATGTTAATGTGTTATTTTTGATGTAAAGAAAATTCTTTGGTTTAAAAACGTGTATGATAAGAACCTTTGGAGCAAAGAAGAGGAATGATATATGGTCGTGTATATCTGGAAATTTTTATCTAATGTTTCTTCACTTTTTTAAATAGATTGTGCTGGGTTTTGTACAAATAAATAGAATTCGAGAAATGTTAGTCAGCTACCAAGCTTATCTCAGTTGATAAAACACTTGAAGAGGCAAGCATGATACAAGGACAAAAATTGGAAGTTGTAGATAATACTGAGATTACAAGAGGAGGGGAAAAATTGCATATACTTGTAGGTAGTTTGTGTAAACAAAACAATAGTGACAGAGTATTTGTTCTATGGACATAATGACCTTCTTTGAGCCTCCAAGCTTGAAAATAGTATCCAGCTTTTATTTCACCAGCTGTAGTGGAGCCTTGGTGGAGCAATGGTTAAGCGCTCATGTGCTAACCAAAAGGTCTACAGTTTGAACCTACCAGTAGCTTTGTGGAAAAAGACCTGGTGATCTGCTCCCATAAAGATTACAACCTAGGAAACCCTATGGGGCAGTTCTTACTCTGTTATATAGGGTCACTGTTATATACTCTGTTCTGTTCTTATACAGAGTTGGAATCTACACTGTGGCACACAACAACAACGATGTTATGAACTAAGAAAATAAACCCAGAGATTCTTTATCTAGGTTGCCTCATCTCTCTGTTGGCATCATTACATGGATCAAACCCAGAGTGAGAGACTTTCCTAGGAGATTTCATAAAATGATTTAAAAAATGATTTAGGTTAGGGATTATCATAACTTGCTGCTTGAATGAGCCTCTCACCACTTGTTGCCACCAAAGTGTATAATGCTGGCCCAAAAAGACAGTAAAATGCAAAAATTCATTTTATTTTAAATTACCAAGTCTCAGAGCTGAATTATTCAGATGAGAAGGGCCTATGAATTAATTAGTATAGAAAATATGTTCTAATTAATCCTTAGAGGGAAAAAAGAAAGGAAGGAAAGAGGGACGAAAGGGAAGGAAGGAGGGAGGGAAAGCAGGGAGAAAGGAAGGAAAGGTGGAAGGAAAGAACAAAGGAAGGAAGGAAGGGAGAAATTTTCTCCTGGAAGTGGGTAGTGAGCATACTTTTGGACTTAGAAAATGGCAGATTTAAATGTTGATTTCTTGGCTTAGCTCTTTCTTACAAGGTAAGAGTTCTTCACATTGTTAGTTGATTTAAGTTCAAAAATAAATTAAAAATTTCCTTCTGGAAACAGTATTCACATTTATAACAAGAAAGCAAGGTGATCCAGACATAGGTGATCATTGTACCTCAATTTGTGAGACATTACTTTAAAATGAGAAGATTAGATTGCTTGTTTCCAGTAAGAATTTGATGCATTATAAAATTGATATTTTGAATTTTAATACATTTATTTATTTTTCAACCCAATTTGCAACTTTTAACAAGTGTTGATGGAAAAAAAAAATTAAAAAGACCACAAAGAAGAGAGAACATTGGAAAAGGAGAAAGAAAGAAACAAAACAAAACAAAAACAAATGAACATTTATCGAATGCCTAATACATCCTGACTTATTGGGCTTTTTAAAACAAGTTAGACTAAATGTAGTATAGAAAATAAGGAAATAAGGTCTCAGTAAATACAATGTAACTCTACAATGTAGAGGAAGTGTTGGAATTTGGTTATATATTTAATCAGTGAGCTATTAAAAAAAAAATTCTAAGAGCAACCAGAGCAGTTTTATGTAGTAACTGCTCAGAGTCATAGCCAGAGCTCTTGACACATTCAGATATTCTGATAGATTGGAACTTTTACTGTTAAGATTGTGCGTCATCTTGGCTGGGCCATGATTCTCAGTGGTTTGGCAGTTATGATATAGTTTGGCAGTCACATAATGATATAATCACTTCCATTATGAGATCTGATATAATGTAACCATCTCCATGATGGGATATGCTGTGAACAGCCAATCAGTTGAAAGGGAATTTCCTTGGGGACGTGGCCTGCATCCAATATATGTGAACTTTCCAGAAACGTTTGCTGGATTTCGCTCTGCTCTAGATCCAGCATTCATCTTGTCCTCATCTGACCTCAAGTTCTTGGGACTTGGGCCAGCAGTCTGCTGTCTTACCAGCCAATCTTGACTTCATCAGCCTTTATAGCCATGAGCCAGCAGCCTGCCATCTGACCTGTAGATCTTGGGTTCACCAGCCTCTGTGGCTACCTGAGTCAGGAG
Source organism: Elephas maximus indicus (assembly GCF_024166365.1). Classification (NCBI taxonomy): domain Eukaryota; kingdom Metazoa; phylum Chordata; class Mammalia; order Proboscidea; family Elephantidae; genus Elephas; species Elephas maximus. The sequence goes on from NC_064842.1 coordinate 60,956,909, forward strand.
AAGCTTCCAGCCTGACCCACAAACTTGGGGCTTTCCAGCCTCTACAACTGTGTGAGCCATTTCCTTAATATAAATATCTCTCTCTGTATATATTTATACGCTTCATTGATTTTGCTTCTTTAAAGAATCCAGCCTAAAACAGAACTCAAAATCCAGATTTCTAATGAAAAATATAATCCAATTCACTAATTCCCTCTCTCCAGGTTCTTGCCCAAATATCATTTCAATAACACCTACAATGACCATCATATTAAAAATTGAAAGACAACCTCAAATGTTTGTGACCTATCTTACCCTACTGTATTTTTTATCATTGTTTACCCTTATAAATGATCACTGTTTAAACAAACTGCAATTTCATCTATTACCATATAGAAAGTGACTTCAAAATTCATTGGTTTAAAAAAAGAGCAGCCATTTCTCAGCTTTTGTGAATCAGAAATTCACAAAGAATTTGTCTAGGTCGTTCTAGCTCAGGGTATCTCATGTGATAGTAGCTGCATAGTGGCTGAAGCTGGAGCATATGTAAGCTGTCCAGGAATCTCTCTCTTCATGTAGTCTTTAACTTCTCCTTGAAGCCACTCAGCGATTGCTTGTGTGATCTTCAATACAGTGTGGAGGACTTAGGGTAACCAGGTTCTTTATATTGCAGCTCAAGGCTCCAGTGTGAATGTCCCAGCAAAGAAGACAGAAATTTCTTTATCCTTTGTGATACAGCCTTGAAAGATATGCATTGTCACATTCTACTGATTATAGGAAGTTATACTTTTGCCCAGATTCCAATAGAGGTGTCATACTCCCCACCTGTTGACAGGAGGAGAATCAAGGTTGCATTATAGAATAGCATATGGGATGGGAGATATTACTGAGCTCTCTTCAGAAAATACAATGTGCCACACCCAGTTATTGTGTTTTTGTCTATTGCCCCACCCCCCCACCACACACGCTCATTAGAATGTAAACTATATGAGGGTTGTGCTGTTTGTCTGTTGTGTTCTCCAGTGCAGCCCATACACCTAGGAATGTGCCAGACACTCAGCTGATGCTCAATAAGTACTTGTTACGTGGGCAGCTGGATGAATCTAACGGAAAAGAATCATATCTCTGTAAACGAGGAGCAGCTTTCATAACATTTTACATTGAAAAATGCAATATTTTTATTGTAAACAACATTATTTTTAATGTTTCACCATTTCACTAGATTATGAATTTTTTGAGCATAAGCACTGTATGGTTTTTACCATTTTGCCCCTTATTTAAAACTCTTTTGCACAAAATATCACTTTAGTAATTTTTTCTTTGATTTTATATTTTTGCATGTTTGTCACCTGTATCAGTTTTAAAACATGTCAGTGAACCAGAAGTGAGGGTCACTTTGAATTCTTAAAAATTGTACAACTACATTTGAATGCCTTACGCACTAAATATACGAGCTCTGGTAGTGCAAAGGTTAAGCGCTCGGCTGCTAATCAAAGCGTGAGCAGTTTAAACCCACGAGTCCCTCTGTGTGAGAAAGATGTGGCAGTCTGCTTCTGTAAAGATTTCCAGACTTGGAAACCCCATGGGGCAGTTCTACCTATTATATCGCTATGAGCTGATCGACTTGGCGGCAAAAGGTATACATTAAATATAATAATATATTTATTATACAGCTATAATAAATGTAATAATAATATTTTTCTGATACATAGGAAATGCCTGCTATATAAAAGCTTCATATTTTTTGTGACTTTTAATCAAAATGTCCCAACTCTCTTAAAGACTTGATATACTTCAACAAACTAGACAAAGATCCCTGTAATCACATAGCCAAGAAATGTATACAATTTAATTTTTTTCCTGTATGCAATTAAAGAACAATAATTTAAATTAGACTTCTTCTTGACATTTTCATAGATCCTATAATTTGTATATAATGTGCTAGTAAAAGCAGTAGCTTGTGTTTAAGATAGTTTATTTCTCTACAAGTATTTTATTCATGATGTAGTAACAAATATTGCAACACAGTTATAATCATCTCTAACATTATCATTTAAGTTACCGAGTATTATAAAGTAGCACATGAAAAAAGTTTAGGAAAATATAGCTCTTACCTTTAATATTGCATTAATTTTAGAATCTTTATTAGAACTAACACAAAAATTATAGCAATTGTAATATGCAGAACATAAAAACATATTTTAGAATGTGAAACTAGATGGATTATGGAATATCTGTCTCCTCGTATTTTTATTTATTTGGTAAAGATTTCAGATGCTATAAAAAGCATTGTAGATAACATGGTGAAAAGGACAGATATTTTCTGTGACATAATAATGCTTATAGTAAAGCAGGAAATAGTTGAAGTAAACATGAAAAATAAGAAAAGACTCTAAATACTAATAAATTGTTCAATTTGATTTAAAAAATATGGTGCTACATAAGAAAGAAACAGGAGGTACATGCATTAGATAACGTGACAGAGACTGTTATATGTTGCATGAGATATATCCCCATCTCTCTCTTGAGAGTAGAAGTGGATTTTAGCTGGACAAATAGATATTCAAAATAAACACTGACTTTCTAAATTTTCCTTAATATTTGTAGTGGTCACCTGACAAACTTTTCATCAGTGCAAGAGAAATAGAAATTTAGAACTAAAGTGTCCTTCCTTTATCCTGTTCATGCTCTGGATCTGATGTTAAGATCTGGGGCAATCATGGACGATGAAATAGAGACACATGTTGAGGAATTAAGTGAGCTTGAGGGAGGGCCTTGGCTTCAGCTGATGGTGGAGCTAACAGTTTACCCCAAGACTTTCTATTAGAAAATCTTTATCTTGTTTGTAGCAGTTATTTTTGGTCCCCTGTCACTTAGCCAAACTGAACACGTTGATACTAAGAAGATGACGGGGAGATTTCTTGAGGCTAAATCATAAGAAAGTGATAAGAATGAATTCTGTGAAAAAAAGCTGTAGAAGTGTAAGAGCAAAGACTGATAGAAAGTAAAAACTCAGGAAATAGTTTTGAGTTAAAAGAACTAAAAGAAGGCTAAAATGGATGAAATTGAATGGATTAGTGAGACGATGGTAAAATATTAATTTGAAAAGCTTAGGAAAGGCCACACAATTTATCCATTGGTTATACAGTCATTTATTCATCACTACTCTGTGCTTGGAATATGTGTTTTAAGTTTAGGGATATGGCAGTGATAAGGCCAGAAAAGTCCTTGTTCTCACTGCGCTCTCCTTATAAAGAAAGATTTAAAGGTAAACAAACAGTGTTACAGACTATGAAAAGTTTGATTTGTAGGATATACGGGTTCTTCTGTTTAACCGGAGCCCTGGTGGCACAATGGTTAAGAGTTACACGAGCTATGGCTGTTGCTAACCAAAATGTTGGAGGTTCGAATCTACCAGCCACTCCTTGGAAACCCTATGGGGCAGCTCTACTTTGTCCGTTACTGTGAGTCAGAATGGCCTGGCCAGCGATGGGTTTGATCCTTTTGTTTTTTATTTAATCAGTCAAGGAAAGCCTCTTTCAGAAACTGATATCTAAGCTGACACTTGTATGAAAAGAATAATACAACCATGTCAAGACGAGTAGGAGGAGAGGTTCATTAAACGGGGTTGAGTGCACAGGTGTGCTATACTAAAATGCCCCCCCCCGCCCATCTCCATAGCAACTAATGGTCACAAAGTAAAGAATGCGACTTAAGGGGAGATGATTGCCCTCTGAGGAAATTCAGAACTCTGCTAAGCTATCTAAATGGGGAAAAGGAGGAAAGCCTATTTTTCTAATGCCAGTAAGACTAGAATAGCCTATTAGGAGATGGTCATCCACTCTGAATAGGGGCAATAAGTAATGTCCATTACCCTTAGGCATCTTCCACTTTTATTACCTCCTTTTACCTTTTATTACTCCTTTCACCTACTTGTACTCTGCGTAGCATATAGACATGGCTGCTTGTAAGTACATTTATCACAGGAGAAAGGGGCTTTGACTTTCTTCTCCCACGGTGCGAAGTGAGGTATGCATGGATGTGATGTTACTCACACCCTGGGATGGGAGAATCACCTGGGGAACCTTGGCTGATGATGGTATTTGCTGTTCTTCTCATTCCTGTCCTGTTTATTCTGTGAGAAATAAATGTCTGTTAACCACACCATTATAAGAGTGCCTGGTCTTTGCTCTGCTCCAAATGATCTTCACTAAGTACTTTTGAATGCAGTACATTGCAACCAGGTTGGAAATAAATGATAGTGGGTGGGATATGAGGTCAATAAGCTATACAGGGATCAGATAGAATTGTGTATTTATGAAAGGGTGTTAGATATTATTCTACATTCTTTGGGAAACAATTGGAGAGTACTAACAGTGAAGCGAAGGAGCCTGGTAGGCCAGTGCTTAAGCGTCCTGCTGCTAAATGAAAGGTTGGTGGTTTGAACCCACCAGCTGCTCCATGGGAGAAAGATATGGTAGTCTGCTTCTATAAAGATAACAGCCTTGGAAACCCTATGAGGCAGTTCTTCTCTGTCCTGTGGGGTTACTATGAGTCAAAATCAACTCAATGGCAATGGGTTTTTAACAGTGAGGTGATATAATTTAAGAATTTTTTTTTTTTAATGTGGAGAATAGATTGGAAAAGTTAAAGATACCTATTAAGGGTTGTATTTTGTCCAGGTGACAGATAATGTTTGTTTGAGCCAGGTTATTGGCTGTAAATATAGAAATATATACATGGATTTGAGATATATTGGCTAAAAATAAAGCATTTTGGCTTCCTGTTTTGGCTTGTAAAGTGTTTAGAAGTTGTTCCTCCCATCCTTACAATAAGAAAAATCTGAAAAACTAAAAATCAACAAAATTTTTAAAATAATTTTTATTTGCTCTAAGTGAAAGTTTACAAATCAAGTCAGTCTCTCACATATAAAGTTACATACATACTCCTAATTACTCTCCCCCTAACAAGACAGCCCGCTCCCTCCTTCTAGTCTCTCTTTTCATGACCATTTCGCCAGCTTATAACCCCCTTTACCCTCCCAACTCCCCTCCAGACAGGAGATGCCAACACAGTCTCAAGTGTCCACCTGATGCAAGTAGCTCACTCCTCATCAGCATCGCTCTCCAAACCATAGTCCAGTCCAATCCATGTCTGATGAGTTGGCTTTGGGAATGGTTCCTGTCCTGGGCCTACAGAAGGTTTGGGGACCATGACCACCAGGGTCCTTCTAGTCTTAGTCAGACCATTATGTCTGGTCTTTTTATGAGAATTTGGGGTCTGCATCCCACTATTCTCCTGCTCCCTGAGGGGTTCTCTATTATGTTCCCTGTCAGGGCAGTCATCGGTTTTGGCTGGGCACCATCTAGTTCTTCTGGTCTCAGGATGATGTAGTCTCTAGTTCATGTACGCTTTTCTGTCTCCTGGGCTCATAATTACCTTGTATTCCTGGTGTTCTTCAATCTTCTTTGATCCAGGTAGGTTGAGGCTCATGGATGCATCTTAGATGGCCGCTTGCTAACATTTAAGACCAAAGACACCACACTACAAAGTGGGATGCAGAATGTTTTCTTAATAGATTTTATTTTGCCAGTTGACTTAAATGTCCCGTGAAACCATGATCCCCAAACCCCTGCCCCTGCTTTGCTGACCTTCGAAGCATTCAGTTTATTCGGGAAACTTCTTTGCTTTTGGTTTAGTCCAGTTGTGCTGACCTCCCTGTATTGAGTGTTGTCCTTCCCTTCACCTAAAGTAGTTCTTATCTACTATCTAATTAGTAAATAGCCCTCTCCTCCTTCCAGCCCTCCCTTGTCTCGTAACTACAAAAGAATGTATTCTTCTCAGTTTAAACTATTTCTCAAGATCTTATACTGGTGGTCTTATACAATATTTGTCCTTTTGCCTCTGACTAATTTCACTCAGCATAATGCCTTTCAGGTTCCTCCATATTATGAAATGTTTCACAGATTCGTCACTGTTCTTTATCGATGCACAGTATTCCATTGTGTGAATATACCATAATTTATTTATCCATTCATCCGTTGATGGGCACCTTGGTTATTTCCAGCTTTTTGCTATTGTAAACAGTGCTGCAATAAACATGGGTGTGCATATATCTGTTCATGCAAAGGCTCTTATTTCTCTAAGGTATATTCCGAGGAGTGGGATTTCTGGGTTGTATGGTAGTTCTATTTCTAGCTTTTTAAGGAAATGCCAAATCGATATCCAAAGTGGTTGTACCATTCTACATTCCTACCAGCAGTGTATAAGTGTTCCAATCTCTCCACAGCCTCTCCAACATTTATTATTTTGTGTTTTTTGGATTAATGCCAGCCTTGTTGGAGTGAGATGGAATCTCATCGTAGTTTTAATTTGCATTTCTCTAATGACTAATGATCGGAAGCATTTTCTCATGTATCTGTTAACCTTCTGAATGTCTTCTTTAGTGAAGTGCCTGTAGATATTCTTTGCCCAGTTTATAATTGGGTTGTTTGTCTTTTTATGGTTGAATTTTAGCAGAATCATATAGATTTTAGAGATCAGGCGCTGGTCGGAGATGTCATAGCTGAAAATTTTTTCCCAGTCTGTAGGTGGTCTTTTTACTCTTTTGGTGAAGTCTTTCGATGAGCTTAGGTGTTTGATTTTTAGGAGCTCCCAGTTATCTGGTTTCTCTTTGTCATTTTTAGTAGTGTTTTGTATTCTGTTTATGCCTTGTATTAGGGCTCCTAAGGTTGTTCTTATTTTTTCTTCCATTATCTTTATCATTTTAGACTTTCTGTTTAGGTCTTTGATCCATTTGGAGTCAGTGTTTGTGCATGGTGTGAGGTATGGGTCCTGTTTCATTTTTTTTCAAATGGATATCCAGTTATGCCAGTATCATTTGTTAAAAAGACTATATTTTCCTTCATTAACTGACACTGGGCCTTTGTCAAATATCAGCTATTTATATGTGTATGGATTTATATCTGGGTTCTCAATTCTGTTCCGTTGGTCTATGTGTCTTTTGTTGTACCAGTACCACGCTGTTTTGACTACTGTGGTGGTATAATATGTTCTAAAATCAGGTAGAGTGAGGCCTCCCACTTTGTTCTTCTTTTTCAGTAATGCTTTACTTATCTGGGGCTTCTTTCCCTTCCATGTGAAGTTGGTGATTTGTTTCTCCATCACATTAAAAAATGTCATTGGAATTTGGATTAGAAGTGCATTGTATGTATAGATTTCTTTTGGTAGAATAGACATTTTTACAATGTTAAATCTTCCTAATCATGAGCAAGGTATGTTTTTCCACTTATGTAGGTCCCTTTTAGTTTCTTGCAGTAGTACTTTGTAGTTTTCTTTGTATAGGTCTTCTACATCTTTGTTAAGATTTAGTCCTAAGTGTTTTATCCTAAGTGTTTGGGTACTACTGTGAATGGTATTGATTTGGTTATTTCCTCTTTGATGTTCTTTTTGTTGGTGTAGAAGAATCCAACAGATTTTCGTGTGTTTATCTTGTAACCTAATACTCTGCTGAACTCTTCTGTCAGTTTCAGTAGTTTTCTTGAGGATTCCTTAGTGTTTTCTGTGTATAAGATCATGTCATCTGCAAATAGAGATAATTTTACTTCTTCCTTGCCAATGTGGATGCCCTTTATTTCTTTGTCTAGCCTAATTGCTCTGGCTAGGACCTCCAGTACAATGTTGAATAAGAGTGGTGAAAATAAACAAATTTTCATGAACGAATTAAGGAACTGAGATTGCAGGGCAACTGTTAACACAAAAACTAAAGAACTGAGCATACCCAGATAGTCACAGCTAAGATCTGCTTCTCTGGAGTGACGTCATCAGACGTCATTAGACAGTAGGAATATTTAAACAGTAAAAAAAAAAAATTTTTTTTTTTTTTAATTTTGATGAGTTGATGTGGGTTGGGTACAGACTAACTTGAGGCTGGAAACTCCTGGAGGCTACAGTGGTTTGCAGGACTTCCTTCTGTAAGCTTTCCACCAGGAACCCCACCTGGTTCTCAAAAGGAGGATTCAAGGAAGTTTCTCAGGTGGAATTGTCAGGAGAAGGGGAAGAATAGCCATCCTAAAACCTACCCAGACTCGTCTTCGTAAAAAAGGCCCAATCTCTAGTAGAAAGGCCTCCATCAAAGTACAATTCTGAAAACATTCTCCAGGTAGGAAATGGAACTCCTTTTCAGATGAGCTGGCTTCAGCCTTCCTGCCTCATGTAATGGAAAAATAAATAAGTAAAATACATCATCAACAGGATGGAGGGCTTTGAGGAAATAGATTGGGGCCACTGTAGGCAGAGAAGTGAAAAGAGGAAAAACACTTCCTTCTCCCACAGCTTACCACCATACTGACAAGCCTTCAGGAATGATAACAGTATATTACAGCTGCAAGACCCAGATATTCTCTAAGGAAAAATACAAAGAGAAGCACCAAAACCAAGGGATGGTAGAAGCAAGATTACTAAAGCGATTTGAAGCCTCTGGTTCCTGTAACTACAAGAAGTATTAAACATGAACCAACTCATAGACAGACTTACATAAATCTTCACTCTGAAGGCCTGTTTACCTCAGTTCCTATTACCTAAGACAATATAACACCTCTGGCTGTCAACAAAAAATTACAAAGGATACCAAAATGTGAAGAAAAAAAAATCTCTGAAGAGACAAAGCAATAATCAAAATCAGTCTTAGATATAGATGTTGCAAATGTTAGGGACTTAAAAATATCTATGACTACTCTAGTCCATTTGTCCCAAATCTTTACATTTACCTCATGATGTAAAAAATTATACTATTAAGGGAAAAAGTTCATTAGATGATTAAATTTAATGTCTGTGAGTCACTATATAATGTAACTAAATGAGTTTCATCCGAATTTAATTAATAAATCAACAACTATTTAAATTATGCATGAAAGAAAAGAAAAAAAACCCATGATACTCTATGTACTCAAATCTTCTCCAAATGGGTAGAATTCTGGGTTGGCCAGTCTACTTTCTACCTTGACTCTTTCTGAGTTGAGGAAATATTCTGTAATCTACACTTTACAATAGGGAAAGCTTCAGCTATATGTGCTTACTGAGTAGTTGACCCTGTGTGGCTGAGGAACTAAATTTTAAATTTAATTTAATTAATTTAAATTTAACTTATATGGCCACATGTAGCTAGTTACTCTCATGTTGGGCAGCACAATTATAGACATGTATTGTACAAAATTTAAAAAAAATGAGAGACACTAAGATCACTATGATTCAGAACTGACTCTACAACAATGGGGTTGGTTTTGGTTTTTGGTAAGGCCATATTTGGTTGTTTTACATTTGAATGTGTGTATTCCTATTGGTGAAATAATAACATAGATACAAAACATTAAAGACTTGGTTAAGAAAAAAACAAAATAGCCAAAGTGGGAGGGGATGCAGAACTAAACAAGAAAGATTTCAGATGCAGCTGGGATGGGTATGCAAAAATTTGAGCATTTTAATCAAACATGCAAAAAATAAAATAGCCAAAATAAGATTCAGTTTCTGTTTTTCAAGGAAATTTGCCTTTTAATGAAAAAATATGTATGCCTTTTGCTAAAGCCTTCTCTATTTCTTTACTTATTTGATTATCATTTAATAGAAGATTCCAGAATATGTATCAGTTAACCCAGAAAGTTTGTAATTCCTATTTCCCCTCATCTGAATTATGTGTTTTTCTTACATGCCCTGACAGCATACGCACTTTCCCAAGTATTAAATGGTTCACCTTTTGGAAATCACATTTTTGCATGTTTGCCACACACCAGATTATACATCCTACAAGAGCACCACACTGACATCATGGTATTCCAAAGTATACCAACTATATGTTGGTTGAATAAAAGGGAATTATAGTTGTCTTCTTGTGGACACTGAACTTAACTTTATATCTTTACTCTTTTTAATTGTTCTCAAAGTCCTGATTGATGCCTCTTTTAGATAAAATTAGGAAGCTTCAGTGTCTCCGGGATATGCAATAACCCAGCCTTTATTTGCAAATCACCATTTAAAACACAGTGAAAATGTGTGGTTGAGTCTATCACTGTGCCTCTTCTGTTTTCTTTGTTGGGAATAAGAAAGTTTTTTTGATTGCCTTTAGAGAGCTCTCCTGTTGTTCTAAACACAAGTGACTGTTAATTAATATGACTTTCAAAATGCATGTCACAAGTTATGAATTAAATAATGTATAACAAATTAAGACAGAGGATTAAGGTTTCTTAAAATATTACAATCAACAAGGATATGAGCTGTTTTATGTTAATAAAAAAATTATGTTAGAGACATTCAAAATAAGACATTAATATTTATGGCATTTACTTGTCTCACATCTGTTCCAGTTTTGTCTACAGAAACAAAAGTTTCTTTGTTAAAAATCTGTTACCAGAAAAATAGATTGTACCTAGTAGTGTAGTATTGTTTGAGTCAAGTGAAAAGGTCTAAACTCTAAAAAAAGATGCTAAAAAATATTAGATAAAATATCTTTTATAGCTATTTGATATTGATTAATTTTATATCTTTACAAAAGTACTTTTACAATCCATTATTCTTTAGTTCAAATATATATTTTTTGAGAGATATGCATGGAGGGGATTTAAATAGCTATTTGCTTGAAATCAATGATAAGCAAAGTCGAGTGCTCTACCACCAGCTTCCAGAATAGCAATAGTTGTGAAGCTATCGGACCTTGCTAGATCTGCCGAAAGTATACAAAATCTGCAACACAAATTGTGGGAAATAACCTGTGTTTCAAATTGCCCTGAAACTGTTAAAATGGATTAAAAATAATATGGAAACAAAGAAAAAAAAAAAAACTATGAACACTTCTTATAACTAAATTTATGATGAAATGACATTTACCCATGTGTCCTCCTGTCATTCCTTGCTCCCAGAGGGATATATTTGTTCCCATCAAACAGTCTTCACAACATTATTATTACTTGATACAAGCTTTTGGTTTCTTTCAGTTATTCAGTGTTGCAGCCTTGGTTAAGGTTAGGTTTCTTCAAAAAAAAAAAGGAAAATTACAGATAGGCTTTACTTTCTTTATTCTATGTTTCATTTTATTTACTATGGGCTACATCCAGGTTAAAAGTAATGATTTTCATTCTCGCTTTATAAACCTTGATAACTCTAGTTAACATATATAATTTCCTAACCATACAAGATCTATTTAAAGTTCGGCAATGCGTTCCCCAGCTTTACTACAAAGGAGTAGTCTTAGTTATCCATGCTGCTATAACAGAGTTACAGCAAATGAATGGCTTTAACAAGCAAAAACTTATCTTGTCCCAGTTTAGGAGGCTAGAAGTCTAAATTCAGGGGCTGGCTCTTGGTGAAGGCTTTCTCTGTCAGCTCTGGGGAAAATTCCTTGTCTCTTTAGCTTCTAAAGTTTCCTAGTTCCTCAGAAATCTCCATGTGGCTTGTCATCTACCATGATCTCTGCTTGCTTAATCTGCTCCTTTTACTTTTAAGAGATTGATTCAAGACACAGTCTACACTAATCCTGCCTTATTAACATAACAAAGACAACCCATTCCCAAATGAGATTACACCTACTCCTTACCTATTGACTACCTAGTTATCCAATAGTTCACATTTATAACAATAGCAAAAAATCTACTATCTGACTGTTTTGCAAATTAATGACATATACCTGGCAGTAGGAAACCCTGGTGGCATAGTGGTTAAGTGCCACAGCTGCTAACTAAAAGGTCAGCAGTTCAAATACACCAGGTGCTCCTTGGAAACTCTGGGACAGTTCTACTCTGTCCTATAAGGTTACTATGAATTGGAATTGACTCAACTCAAGGGCAGTGTTTTGTCTTTTTTTTTTTTTTTGACCTGGTAGTAACAAATGTTGAGGTCCGAGGCTGTGATAGTTAAGGTTATATATCAACTTGGCTGGGCTATGATTCTCAGAGATTTAGTAGTTATGTAATGATGTAATTTGGCAGTTGTATTGTAATCATTCTCCACTTTGTGACCTGATGTGGTTATCGTCCATTTTCACATAATGCCAATTTTTGCATAACGATCTGGTCTTTGTAACCTAACCATATCTGTAAGTGAGGAGTGGGTGTATAACCACAGGCAAAGATGTTAAGATTTACAACACATATTTTGGGAGGCACAATTCAATTCATAATAGATGTGGCTCATTAGGACCTCACAATGCTGAAAAGTCTGTAATGACTTAAATTAAATTGTTGAAAAAGAATTTGGCCTTAATCTTTAAAAAAATTAACATGTAAGGGCGGGCTGTATATATAGGACCCAGCATTTACACTACTAGGTGTGCTCCCTAAAGAGAAAGCCTTGACCACACACCAGTAAACAATGCCAAAAATCTTAAAAGAGCTTTGTTATTAATTAAAAAAAAGAAATAATCCAAAAGTCTAAAAATAGAAGAACTTAAAAAAAAAACATGAATTATATACTATTCACACAATAGATTATTATAAAACACTGAAAAGTAATGAAATTTAGCTTCATACATAAACATGGATGTGCCTCTTAAGTATAATGATGAGTGAAAAAAGAAAGTTTCAGAAGAATTACAACATTATGTACAGTACAGAAATTAGTTACCTCTTCTATTTGGGCACACAAAATGTGATTAAAGTATAAAAAAATATAGGGAAATACATTCTTATAAATTCATGATTATGGTTACCTGGGGCAGGAAGCAGGAGCTAATATTTAAAAGGAGTACAAAGATAATTGGAAACATACGTATCAATAACTTTCTATTTCCTTGGTTGGACATAGAGTTTTCTAACATTATTTCTTTCAAAATATATATCTATATATCTCTATATTGGTGTATTTATTTCACATATATAATATATATATTACATATGCTATATATATAGAAAAAAATTTTAAACTTTTTAAGGAAACAATTCCTTATTGAAAAGTAGAAGAAAATTAACTCTACCTCAGCCAAGAGTACAGATAAAGGAAATTCAGTTTGTGTATATTTATATAATATATCAGAAAAGATGAAGATTAACATAAAATATAATATAAAAGATTAAACTATATCATTATATATATTATTTGTTGTGGGCTGAATTGTGTTCCCCCAAAATATGTACTGTAAATTCTAACCTCTATGCCTGTGGTGATAATCCCATTTGGTTATGATCCCATTTGGAGATGGGTAGTCTATGTTATGTTAATAAGACAGAATTAGTGTACAGTATGTCTTGAATCAACCTCTTTTGAGATTTAAAAGAGATTAAACAAGCAAGCTAGGAAACAGAGATGGGGAAAGAGAGACATCGAGCCACATGAAAATTGCCCAGGAGCAGAAGCTCAAAAGAGACAAGGACTTTCCTCCAGAGCCCACAGAGAAAGAAAGCCTTCCCCTTGAGCCAGCACCCTGAATTCAGACTTCTAGCCTCCTAAACTGAGAAAGAAAATTTTTGTTTGTTAAAGCTACCTACTTACATTTCTATTATAGCCACACTAGGTGACTAAAGCATTATTCCAAATAATATTTACCACAAAAATGATTATATGTTCTATATTATATGTTCCGTAGTTAACTTTATTTCAATATAAGTCTGCATTGTTAATTTTATGTCAAAATGTGTGAAACCAATCCAGATTCTTTAAAATATTGCAGATCCTACATGTTTTTAACTTGGAGGAGTTACAGGAGCACATGGTAGTACTTTGCATATTTATGAAAGATTTTCCTAAGAACAAGACATAGACACATTCTATATATTTCTGAGGTATAAATCATATAATCTGAAAGGTAGATGTTACAGAAATATAAGTATTATTTGAATATAAGTGATTAACAATGACAGTCTTACTGAGGCAGTGAATCACTGTAAATGTTTCAGCAGATACAAAATGATCATCTATGAGGGATGTAACAGAGAGATTTGTGGTATATATTTTTTGGTTATATTACCAAAATCAAAACTACACACATTTCCATAGAGTCAACTCTGAGTCATGGCAGTCCCATACATCACAGAATAGAATTCAGCTCTATAGGGTTTTCTTGGCTGCAACTGTTAAGGAAGTAGATTGCCAGACCTTTCTTCTGTAGCGCTGCTGGGTGGATTTGAATCGCCAACTTTTCGATTTGTAGCCAAGAGCAAAGTGTTTGCACCACCCAGGGACTTGTGATTATATTAAATGACTTTACATTTTCTTAATTATTATGGTGTAAAATTCACATCACTACTGGAAACCTTTGCTTCCCTCATTGGTTTTTAACTACTGTATATTTATTGCATGTGTTCCTAGAACTTTTCCTCCTCTTGAAGGAAAAGATGTTTGTCATCTTATTAGAGAAAATGGGAGAAACGTCTTTGGTTTTCCCTACGTTTTGAATGATCTTTAAACTTTAAACATTAGAGAATGAGGGCATAATCACAGGCAGGGCCGTGCAAACAAACAAATAAGTAAAATCATCATCATGTTTTATAAAGGGCATATATTAAAACCATTTCCCGATTTAAACATTACTTAATAGCGACATTCAGCTGCGGGACTGCCATATGCTGTGAAATGTCTATGCAGTTAAAATATATCTTGAAATTTGACTATGGATTCTGAAAAAAATAGAACAGAATGTTATATTGGCACGAATACAAAGATTTCTTAATTAGAAGTGTTCAAGGAGACATGCATAATTACATAATTTAGATTTGGAAATGTGTTATATCAAAGTCAATCTATTGATTTTTCAGACATTTAAAGAAAAGGAATTTTAAGTTTGTCTAAGCTCAGACAACTCATAATGGCATATTTGGGGCAAGAAACTAGAGTTCTTGTTTTGTAATTCTATGATCTTTCTTCTACAACGCATTATACTGAAGTCAAGAGCCATAAAATATACCGTTGTAGAAATAGTATATAATAATACTCATAGCACTGAGTATGGAGTACAAATTTAGAAGAACAACATTTTAAATATTTATCTAGAATAAAAGGTACCAAAAAAAAAAATTTTTTTTTTTTTTTTAATTTTTAATTAGGGTGATATAGGAAGCCCTGGTAGCATTGTGCCAAAAGGTTGGCAGTTCCAATCCACCAAGTGCTCCTTGGAAACCCTATAGGGCAGTTCTACTCAGTCCTGTGGGGTCACTATCAGTCGGAATCGACTGGACGGCAGTAGGAATTAGGATGATGGAAAAATTTGGAAATGGACAGTGGCGATGGCTGTACAATATAAGGAATGTAATTAATGTTACTGAGTTGTACATGAAAAAAATTGTTGAAATGGCAAATGTTTTCTTACATGTATTTTTTCCACACACACACACACTAAAAGGGTTGGATAAAAAGAGGATAAGGATAAACAATGGGCTCAAACATACCAAAGATCATGAAGATGGTGCAAGGCTGCAATGTTTCGTTCTGTTATATAAAGGTTGTCATGAGTCAGAGCCAACTCGAGGACAACTGAAAAAAAGATAAAAAATATTAACACGTGATACTCATAAGCAGCTGATTTTTCAATTAAACAGAATTTTAAAAAGCCATTACCGTTTTAGCTGGTATGCATATTTAATTGATACGTACTTACTGAGGTTTTATCACCAATAACAAAGTTAATGTACTCACGCACTGGAGTACTTTACTTCCACTTGGCAACATGCAGCTGACCAAACCCTCAAGCTTTCCAAACACATTTTGGTTTTGAAAAATTATCTTGTGTTAAAAACCAGTGTAGAGAGTTGCATTATGAAGAACAGAGATAAAGGTGAATGAAAAGCTTAAATGTTTCTTTTCTTTTTCTCTGATGCCTGCCTTTCTTAATTTGTACTTCTAAGGATATCCAGGAACCCTGGTGGCTTCGTAGTTAAGTACTTGGCTGCTAACCAAAAGGTCAGCAGTTCAAATCCACCAGCCACTCCTTGGAAACCCTATGGGGCAGTTCTACTCTGTCCTATAGGGTCTGTATGTGTCGGAACTGACTCAATAGCACTTAGCAACAACAACAATGATGATATTCAATCACATCTCCAATTGTTCTGTATATTTTAATTTTACATTTGAACACAGAAGTTCTTCCACTTTTTATTTTCCTTCTCAAGAATTTTCTTCTTCTTATCAACTTACATTTAACTAAATGATATTGACCTAAAGGAGCTCAGACAAAAGCTTGTTATGAATCCAGCTCAGTATATACTCTTACATAGTAAGTCAGCTCTTATCACAATATTGTTGAAAAAGCCTCTTCCATTACATGCCAGTTTGCAGTAGGAAGAATGTTAACCAAACATCTTTGCTATAATGATTATGGCATAGATAGAAGAGGTCAGCAATCCCTGTCATTCCCATCCTGAGTTAGTATCCCTGGATATAATTGTCAGGTGAAAGAAAGTCTGTCTGGAATAAGAAAATATAGATAAGTGTTGGTGATCAGAGTAGTCATGAGCTCTTTGTATCCTGTAGATGAGAAAAGAAGAAATACAGGGGTAGGACAATGTCTTTTGTCTGCTTTAAATATTATTTTAAATGAGAAATAATATTTTTTACTCTAACAGTATCAGTTTCCTCTTGCTGCTGTAGCAAATTAACCACCAATTTAGTGGCTTCAAACAACACAAATTTCTCATCTACACTTCTGAAAACCAGAATTCCAAAACGGGGTTTGTTGGAATACAGTCAAGGTATTGGCAGATCTGCATTCCTTCTGGAGGCTCTAGCTGATAACCCATTTCCTTGCCTTATCCAGTTTCTAGAGACTGCCTACATTTCTTGGCTCATAGTCCCATTCATCTATTGTCAAGCCTGGCAGCCTTAGTACCTTTCACACTGTAATATCTCTGATTTCTCTTTTGCCTTCTTCTTTCACTGATACGCACCCACACCCTTGTGATTATATTGCATTTACCTGATGTCTGAGGCAGGGTTCTCTAGAGAAGCAAAACCAGTAAAATATATAAATACGTATACATATATAGAGATTTATATCAAGGAAACAGCTCACGTGATTGTGGAGGCTGGGACGTCCCAAGTCCGTTGATCAGGACAGAGGCTTCTCCTGATTCATGTAGCTACAGGGGCTGGCGAACTCAAGATCGACAGGTTGGATGGCAGGATTCTTGCTCACAGGCTGCAAATACTGACAAATCCCAAGATCGGCAGGTAAGCTGCTAACTCAAGTCCTAAGAACTGGAGGTCAGATGAACAAGAGGCAGCTGCAGGATTCAAAGCAGAAAAAAAATAGAAGTCCATTTATATCCAGACACAGACCACACACCCAAGGAAACTCCTATCATGGGGGTGATAACATATAAATGCTAAGAATCATGGCCCAGCCAAGTTGACACACAATCTTTACCGTCATACCCTGGTTAATCCAAGATAATCTCCCCATCTCAAATTCACAACCTTAATTCCATCTGTAACCTTTTATACTTTGCCATGGAACCTAACATATTCATAGGTTCCTGTGATGAGAACATGGGCCATGATTAAGAGGGGAGGGACTTAATCTTCCTACCACAGGTTGAGATTCCTCTGATATGTTTGTGTGTTTGAGAACTTGCATTTGTGTGTGTGTGTGTGTGTGTGTGTGTGTGTGTTTGCTATGGGGGATATATTATGGTTGGCCAGATTTGGTTTCTCTTTGACTTTATATCAACTGCATCATCCCATAAAAATAAGATAAATAAGGAAGAACTTTTAAAAAATTTTGTCCAGTGTTATATTCCAACCTCCATAAACATTGCATGATATGTATTTAGCCCTCATTAAATATTTCTTGAATGAATAAACCTGTGAGATACAAATAATTGGAGAAAAATGAGGAAGCCTTGAACATGACTTTTACAAGTCAAATTCAAATGAAATACTGGGTCGCAATTCTTCTATTTTACTATTGTTAAATTGGGTCACACAATTCTGTACATTTTCAACCTTGAACAAGATTAACCTAATTAATACACCATAATTACTTTGAGAACTTAAGTTTTGAAATGATTTGTAGAACTATATAGTGATAAGTAAGTATTCAGAGAAGGTTTTTGTCATTATTCTCTTCTTGATCCTTGGTACATTTCAAGAGAGAAGGCAGAAGGAACAAAATATGGTCAAACAATATACTACCCCCACATCAATGTTTGACATCAAAAATGCAAAGATAAAATGTTAATTACATCCTAAATTTACATAGAATTTTCTGTATTTACTCTTTATTTACTTAACCCTCCTCTGGTAATATCATGTTTCTCTGATACACTGAAGGATCTCACCAAAGCCTAGATTTTTCTTTTGTTTTCCCCCCACAAGTTTCATTTAACAGAGTCCTTTTTTCCATTACGTTAAAATAGTGCTGAATGTCTCAAATGATGATATACCAAGGTGCTATTAAAATGTGGCTTAAAAAAAAAAGAAAGAAACTCACTGTTTTTGAGTCAATTCTGACTCATAGTGACCTTATAGGACAGAGTAGAACTACCCCATAGGGTTTCCAAGGAGTGCCTGGTGGATTTGAACTGCCGACCTTTTGGTTAGCAGCCATAGCTCTTAACCACTATAAAAGTATGGCTTTAAGATATACTAAAATAGTGTTGGGCCTCTAGTATGTTCCCTTTCTGACAATTCCCTCAGAGATATATATTCATAAAGGAGAAAAATTCACATATTGGCTGAGAAGTAAGTACAAGCTATAATATGCAGTATGGTGGGCCTCATTTAAGAATACTTTTCCCAATTCATTTAAGAATAAATAGTCTAAAGTTAAAGCCAGCTGTGAGGCATGCTTTATCTCCCCACCCTGCCCTTGCTCTCTACTTAATAATTTGTTTTAGATCTTGCAATACTGTTCACTTTTAGTGTAAACTAATAGAAACTCAACAGCGTCAAGAAAGATGGACCCATAAAGAAAGAGGGAGAGATGTTTTGCCCAATGACTAGATTGAACGTGTCCAGTTTGCCATTATCTAGCCTTCCTATGCTAGAAGACTTTCTAGGGATGGCTCCTCTATGTTAGTGATAAAAAAAAAAAAAAATTTTTTTTTTTTTAGAGTGATCAAAAAAGAAGAGAAACACAAATGGTTCACATCCTTACTAACATGAATAAAATAAAGAAAAGAATATCAGAGATAAAGAACAAGAGACTTCACACATATATGTTAACTGTCCCTTCGAAAGCTCCATCTCTAGAGAAAAATAGAATATGACTTATAAAGATGAAGACTTAGGGAGCACAGACTTTCCAATATAACCAAAAACCTACTTTAGGCATAAAATCGCCATTAACATCACAGTGACACAAAAAAAATAAAATATACTTAGTGTATTCATGAAGATTGCATTATACTAGGAGGCAATAAGATGCCTGGTATTTTAATAAAAAATCTGCAAGATATATAAAATGCTGCTGGAATTGAGAGGACAAATAGATTAGGCATATTTTGTCAAGGAATGATCTTTACATTGCTGGTATATGATATGAAATTTGAAAGGTAAGTCAATTGTTTATATTCTTTAGCAAATTATCTTGTCCAACTATGCAGAGATACTCATATCTCCTAATGCAGACTTTCACTGAATTTACGTTATACTATTCACAATTTTATTATGCATTAAACAGTATTATATTATTCAATGGAGCCCTGGTAGCACAGTGGTTAAGAGCTACGGCTGCCAACCAAGAGGCCGGCAGTTTAAATCCACCAGCCACTTCATGGAAACCCTATGGAGCAGTTCTACTCTCTCCTATAGGGTCGCTATGAGTCAGAATTGACTACAGAGCAATGGGTTTATTATTCAGTAGTATGGTATTTACACGATTCACACATTAATCAGTAGATGGAAATTTCTACATGCCATTTCTTGAAGTTGAAGTCAGAAATTAACTTATTTATAAGACTTGAGGAGTATCGGAGTGGTGTAAATGATTAATATGCTTGGCTGCCCACTGAATAGTTGGAGGTTCAAGTCCACCTGAGGCACCTTGGAAGAAAGTCCTGGTGATCTGCCTCTGGAAAACCAGCGACTGAAGTCTTCACGCAGCACATGTCTGGTCGTGATGAGTCAGAGTCCCTCCGTCGCACCTGTTTCTGTATATGTCTTGAAATAATGTGACCTTTCTTTTTAGAAATGTATGGATTGTTAAAATGAACAAATCAGTCTTAGATGAAATACAACAATAATGCTCCTTAGAGGAAAGGATGGCAAGACTTTGGCTCACTTACTTTGGACACACATCATCAGGAAAGACCAATCTCTGGAAAAGAACAATATGTTCGGAAAAAAATAGATGGTCAGGAAAAATGAGAGAAATTCTCAATAAGATGGATTGAAACAATAACTACAATAATGGACTCAAATCTACCAACAATTACAACGATGCCACAGGATCAGGAAACGTTTCCTTCTGTGATAAATAATGTCACCACGAGTTACAGTCAACTCAACGGTAACTAAAACGTTTTTTTCCTATTTTGCTGCATTCTAGTTTATTTCTTCAGATCTATATTCAGTTCATTAATTATTTCTTCAGCAGTCATTGGTCTCTTGTTTGACACATCTCCTTTTTTTTTTTTTTTTCCAGCTATTATTGTATTGTATATGTTGAAATTCTATTGGTTTGTATTTCTTGTCTGCCTGGTTATTTGGTTGATCTCTTGAACCCTGCTCACATTTTTAATTCTCTCTTTTATCTATTTCAGTAAAATCATTTTAGGGTCTCTGCCCTATGTCTAGAATTTTGAAAGATTTCATTTTATTATTTGCGGTTTCTGCTAATTCCTACTCATGATGACTTGCTTGTTTGAATAATTCAGGGCTTGAATATCTGCAGGAGTTAAATAAGAGCATGGTTGAAATTCAATTCTAGAGAAATTAAAATTGGCTGCTGGGAGGTACCATACGGCTCTACAGATGAACTTTCTTTGACATGCATGGTTTAGGAAAGTAGTATAAATTCAGAGATTAAACCCATTTTAATTCTGCCTTGTCTCACAGAATCATAAGAACGATTTTTAAGATTTTTTTTCCTTTTCCTTTCCTCTTCTTTGCCTCTTTCTCTCTCTCTCTCATTCTTTTCTATCACTCTCTCCCCATCCATTAGGAGTAAAAACTGATACCAACAATTTTTCTTGCATTTGTCAAAAAACATTATTGTTTTTTCTCTTGCTTTGCCGTTTTTTCAAAGTGTAAGCATCAAACATTAAAAAAAAATAAAGACTGACAATATGAAAAGGAAAGCCAAAACAAAATGAAGTACAGAATTTCAAAACAAAGATAAAACAGGTCAATAAAAAAGCTTCTAAAAAAATAGACTCAAATTTCTCAGAGTCGAGATATTACAGGACAAAAACGTATGAAAAACAAGCCAATAATAAGTGTTCTTGGAAATTCTGTTTCTCTCTTTCTGTCTCTCTCAAACATATACACATGAACTTTCAGTAGAAGTGTAGAAGAGATTTATTTAAAAAATTCTTTCATAAATTATAATAATAACACAAAGAGTTAGAGAACACAGAAGAAAGGTTTTTTTTTTTTAATGAAAAATAGTTTCAGGATATCAAATAACTAAAATAAAGAAACACACAGAGTAAGAATCAAAATAAGGGAAGTGAAAAAAAATATTTAGCAAGTAAAATAAAATTTCCCAGAAGATTAGGATGAGTTTCTAGATTTAAGGGGCTGTTTATTGTCTATCAATAAATGTAATCACACACACACAAACACACAGGCTCATACACACACTTGAGGGTACACCTCATTATACAATTATAAACCTTAACACGTAAATAAAATGTCCTAAAAACAAAATACATGATATATATGAGCTTTGCAAGAGCCTCTCTACACAGTTTTCCTCTGTCTTATTTTTAGAATTTATGTGTTGCACTATCCCTTATAAACTACTAAATTTATACTTCTCCAATTCTTAATATACATCATTCAGGGCATTTAAAATCTCCAGCTGATTTAACAGTCATCCTTTTTAAATAATCTTTTTTTTTTTTTCCTCTCTTATTAAAATGGTAGAGAGTTTTATGTTTTGGGAAAAATAAATATTTTAATATATATTTAAGTAGTATATGTACGTAAAAATCCATCTACATCTGTGTGCGTGCGTGTGTGTGTGTGTGTGTGAGATGCAGTTTTAGTTGCTAAAGAGGATGATCCTTTCTTTCTTTTAAGTCTCCCGGGGTCCCAAAAGAAATTTTTGTAAGTGACCTTATTAAAGAAGAATATATATCTATATATAAGTATACATATATATTAGCTTACTGGATAAAGTGAAAATTGTGAAGGCAAAAAATTATACCAAGATGCCAGCTCAGTGTTTAAGTAACTGAATGAACCTGGGAACAATACATTTCATCTCTGATTAATTTCCTTAAATATATAATAGAGATCATACCTAGTTTATAGGGTTGTGAGAAGGTACTTTATTTAAAGCCTTTTTCCTAGTACCTGTAACAGAAGAGGCATTAATTTTAGCGAAGCCATTATAAAGATGATGATTAAAAATTGTTTTTGCCCTGATGAGAAGTCCAAATCTTTGATACAACTAAATTGCCTTCCTACAGAAAACATTCTCCATACATGACTATCCTTTTCATTATTAAACCTTAATACACTTTCCACAATTGATTATCCCTCGTGTACGTATCCTCCCCAGTTAAGGCCATTAGCCACTTAGCATGAGAGTTTGGTGTGTATGGTACTATATTTTGCATGAGGATTTGTGGACACAGTAAAAGTCTGTCTCTGTGTAGAAAGTTTCAAGCAAATACTGAGGCAAGGATAAAGAGAAACTGAGATCCTCAAGGAAACAGAGACTTCGTTCAGAACAACTGAGGGGCAAAGAGGTAGATGGATCATAAGGATTCTTTTCTCCCTAGACTTGCTAATGTCTAACCTAAGAAAAGCAGCCATGGTGAAACAGTGCTTAAGTATTTGGTTGCTAACCGAAAGGTCAGCAGTTTGAATCCTGCATCTGCTCCTTGGAAATCCTATGGGGAAGTTCCACCCTGTCATATAGGGTCGCTATGAATCAGAATCGACTCCACGGTGGCAGGTTTGTTTGTTTTTTATATTCTTTATTTTTTAAACCTAAGACACAATTGCTTTTTGGATGGTGTGAAAGGTCACATTTCCATTTGAACAGCCGATTCCTTCTGCCTTCTTATTTCCATATGTGTTCTTATAATGTAACTTTAGGTAATTTGAGGGCTTCTCATTTCTTTTTAACCTAAACTCCCAGTTTATACAATAATATAAATAAAACTCATGGTTCAATAAATTAAAGCAAATTTATCTCCATTTTACATGCAAATTGCTAAATGCAATTTAAACTAATTTGGAGATTAAGTTTTTGGAAAATTTTGCTTAAAATATAGGGGACATGATGGTTACAAAATTCATTTAGACTTTCCTGAGGAACTCTTAGAAATGTGCAGTCATTCTGCAGATCAGTAGAAACACAGGATGTATTTTCATCAAATTAGAAAGATATATTTGTATTGGTGAGACCAATATAGTATTTCATATAAATGACATTCATTGCATAGTTTCAGGGAGGATCTCAAAATACACAGTACTCCTTTAGAGAGATTAAAAATACAGAAAGAGTTTAACAAAATGTTTTACATACATTTGTATTATTCTCATTTAAATATAGGTTAGGTAGCTTACAAGTTTCTTCTGCTGCTTTGGGAGCACTTAAAAGAAATAGAGAGCCATTCTCTTAAGCAACGTAACACCACACGTATTTGAGGTTTGTTTGATTGCCAAATGAGAGAAATATGCCAGATATACTAAGAAATTGTGGATAGAAAAAAAAAAATAGTGGTTTAAAATATGAATTTCAGATTGAATATAATTTACATAGATTAAGAAGTTGCAAATTTTGAAGTTCCAAGATCTTCAATTGAGATATTTTTCATAGAGGTATCCAGATGTAACCAGCTTCAAGATGAATATGTTTAACATGTCAAAATAATATTAACCTACATGGTTCTCGTTCATTTGATTATAATGTTTTATATAGCAACAGCGAAAATTACTTGCATGTGATGTTGTTGCTGTTGTTATTTGCCATTGAGTGGGCTCTGACACAGGGCGAACCCATCTTAGTTATTGTCTAGTGGTGCTATAACAGAAATACCACAATTGGAAATAGAACAGAAATTTATTTCCTCATAGTTTAGGAGGCTAGAAGTCCGAATTCAAGGTGTCAGCTCTAGGACAAAGCTTTCTCTCTTCATTGGCTCTGGAGGAATGTCCTTGTCTCTTTTGCCCCTGGGTGATATTCCTGTGGCTTGGCATCTTTCTCCATCCATCTCTGCTCTGTTGCTTGTATAAAAAAATAGCCTCTTTTACATCTCAAAAGAGATTGCTTCAGGATACACTCTACACTTATACTGCTTCATTAACATAACAAAGACCATCCATTCCCAAATAAGATTATAACTACAGGAATAGAGGTTAGAATTTACAACACATACTTTGAGGAGGCACAATTCAATCCATAACATTCCACCCTCTGTCCCCCTCAAAATTCATATCCTTGCCACATGCAAAGCACATTGACCTCATCACATTGTCCCAACAGTCTTAAATCAACTCAAAGTCCAAAATCTCATCTTCTGAATCATCTAAATCAAATATGAATGAGACTTTAGGCATATTCCATCCTGGGCCAAAACGCCTCTTCATCTATGAGCCTGTGAAATCTAAACAACAAGTTATACATTTCCAAAGTACAATTGTAGAACAGGCACAAGGTAGACATTTCCATTACAAATGGGAGAAATTAGAGGAAAAGAAGGGATAACAGGCACCAAGAAATTCCCAAACCTGGCAAAACGATTTACATTAGCTTTCTCAATGCTTGAAAACAATCTTCTGTTCTCTGATACCTTCTAGGCAGTGGTCTTGCCCTACTAACTCTGGGTGTTAGCCATGCTCTCTGGATTCTGGGTGGAGGTTCCTTATCCTTGGGCTTCAGCTATACCTTCTGGATCCACTGGCACGACAACTCTTCTCCCTTTTTCTTTGGGCGGTTCCATTCTCCTAATCCATCTGAGTGGCAACCCTACCCCCTAGGCCTTGGCAGGCCCTGTTCTTTGCCCCTTTGGCATGGCAGTCCCACTCCCTCAGCTTTGGGCAGCAACCCCATCTCACTGGCACACCTTAATGGTGGCCCCACACTTTGAAACAAAGTTGGTGAAGGTACAACTCTTTGAAACCTAGGAGACCATGGTCCCACCCTTTGAAAACAAGAAGGTCCTGCTTCCTATGTTCTTTCCAACAGTTCTACTAATCTGTAAGATGTTCCAGGGACGGTCCTTTCCTTTTTTTGGTTATTTTATCACAGTTTAGGAGAATAGAAGTCCGAATTCAGGGTGCTGGCTCTAGAGAAAGACTTTATATGTCAACTCTGGAGGAAGGTCCCTTGTCTGTTTGCACTTCTGCTCCTGGGTTATCTTCATGTAGCTTGGCATCTCCCTTCCTTCATCTCGACTGTGCTTGCTTGTTTAATCTCTTTTGTATTGCAAAAGAGATTGATTCAAGATACACCCTACATTTATCCTGTCTCATTAACATAACATAGACAAGCCATTCCCAAATGGGATTATAGCTAGAGGCATAGAGGTTAGGATTTACAACACACATTTTGGGGGGACACGATTCAATCCATAACACCATCTTTGTACAACAAATCAAAACTTTGCCTGGTCCTGCATTACCTTCACAATTATTGGTATGCTCAAGTCCATTGTTGTGGTCACTACGTATTTTGAGTGCCTTTTTTTTTTTTTTTTCCCAACCTAGGGTCTCATCTTCCAGGACTATATCAAACAATATGCTGTTACAATCCATAGGGTTATACTGACTAATTTTTAGAGGTAGATAACCATGCCTTTCTTCCTATTCTGTCTTAGTATAAAAGCTCTGCTGAAACCTGCCCACTGTGGCTGTGTTTGCTGATATTTGAATACTAGTAGCATTTTTTTAGTAGCATAGCTTTCAGTATCATAGCAGCAGGCAAACCAGGACAGCACATGTATTTTATGGGTTACATTTTCCACCATGGGTCAAAAGTCAAAATTACAACTAAAACAAGCATTGAGTTGTATATATATAAATATATATACATATTATATATATATATATATATATATATATATATATACATAAAACCCACCAAAAAAAAGTGGGTTTTATGTATATATATATAATACATATATAATATGTATTATATATATATACAACTCAATGCTTGTTTTAGTTGTAATTTTGACTTTTGACCCAATACACATTATATATATATATTATATATATACACATTATATATACACATATTTTATATATATATATATATATACATGGGGTCACACATGAGTGTGACCATGGGGTCACACATGGAGTCACCATGAGTTGGAATCAATTTGTTCGCAACTAACTACAAGAACTGTATATATATACATACGCACATATATATGCACGTGTGTATGTATATGCTACGACAACTATATATGTATATACGTATATATATGTATTTATGTCTATGAGTTGGAATCCACTTGATGACAACAAGTTTTTGTTGGTTTTATGGATAGATAGATAGGTAGGTAGATAGATAGACTTGGAAACCCTGGTTGCGTAGCGGTTAAGAACTACGGTTGTTAACCAAAAGGTCAGCAGTTCGAATCTACCAGGCGCTCCTTGGAAACCATATGGGGCAGTTCTGTTCTGTCTTTTAGGGTTGATATGAGCCGGATTTGACTTGACAGCAATTTTTTTTTTAATTTATAGGTATAGATATATACTTGAGTAATATATTGCTTATATTCACCGTGTGTTCACCAATGTCAATTTGGTACATGAGGGATAGAGACACATGCATATGCTTGTGATAAATGTGTACATATGCTTGTATATTGAGATAATACAGAATAAGAAAATATATATAATCCATCTTAGGAGAAATTTTGAAAAGTCAAATAAAACCACGGTAGAAGACAGAAAAAATCTGCAGGAAAGAAAATGCACAGAGAATGTGGCTGAACTATCAGAGGTATCTTGTCAAACCTTATGTTAGTGTTTGCAACCCAAGGTTTACTCAACCAAAACACATTACTTTTCCTTTTTCTTTTTTCCACTGAGAAGTTGTTGATTCAAGAAACCAAATTGTTCATATAGCTTTAGCTGAATAAATGAGGTCAAGGACTTAAATAAAAGATTTCATAAAAACTAGCATTTATTCCAATTGTCTAGACTACAGGTCTTTCTTTAAATAAATTGAGCTGAGATTCTTCATCATTCTTGTGATTGTACTTTGAAGCATTAATAAACATTTTTGTAAATTCTTTGTAAATGTTTTGACCACATATATATTTTTTTCTTTTTTAGTAAAAAGTATATTTAGGACTTCCATAAGAGTTTTAGCTCCACAGAGTTATATATACTGGAAAAAAAAACATTGCCGTCGAGTCGATTCTGATGCATAGTGACCCTACAGGACAGAGTAGAACTGCTGCATAGGGTTTCCAAGGAGCGACTGGTAGATTTGAACTGCCAACATTTTGGTTAGCAGCTATAGCTCTTAACCACTGCACCACCAGAAAACAGACAAATATTTGTTCCAGTGAAAAAATAAATTTCCTTTTACAGCTTTAAAGATCCAATAAAATTGGATCTAAGAATTAAAATCGATGTTTGATGTATAATTTTAATTTGCAAGAGGGTAAATTTTGATTTCAGTTCAGAGTCTATTTTTATAATGTCTGCCTCATGTCCAAAACTACATAAACCAAGCATCAAAATTAAACAGCACATTTTCCCTTTAGGGAGCTTACACTGATGTGAGAGAAACCAGTTATAGAAATGAAATGCATATACAGCATATGTAACTTTGTTTTACGTAAAACAAAATGATATAATAATTTTTCATTGATTAATAACTAACTAACCCATTGCCGTTGAGTCGATTCCGACTCATAGCGACCCTACAGCACAGAGTAGAACTGCCCCATAGAATATCAAAGGAGCCACTGGTGGACTTGAACTGCCAACCGCTTGGTTAGCAGCGGAGCTGTTATTCACTGTACCACCAAGGCGCCTCGATTGATTAATAGTGTGTCTAATTCAACAACATTCATTACTTAAAATCAAAGGCATTACCTTTGGCTCTAAAGACAAAGACATAAACAACGTATTAGATACTTCTAGGAAGCCCTGGTGGCTCAGTGGTTAAAGCACACAGACTTGCAAAAGTAAAGCATTCCAGGGGCAACTCGTCCAAGGATTCAGTAAGATCTGATTTTTCTCACTCACTCACTGGACTTTAGTTTTCTGATCTTGCTCCATTTTCAAACAGACTCTATCAGTTAGGGTGCAGTTGCATAAAATGTCATGATGTCACCCACAGAAGGAGCAATGGGTTCTGCATAAGCCAAAACAACCACTGTCCGTTTGTTGTTGTTGCTAGGTGCTGTTGAGTTGGTTCCGACTCCTAGTGACCCGTGTACTACAGAGTGAAACACTGCCTGGTCCTGCAGCATCCTCACAACTGTGTTCTGCTTAACCCCATTGTAGCAGCCACTGTGGCAGGCCACCTCATTGCGGATCTTCCAAAATCTTCTCATTTGAGTTGGTACCAATTCACACTTCTGTCTACACCCACAATTCTTCACTTTAGGTGACAAATAATATTTTTCTTAAAAATCTTTTCTCTTTTCTGAAAACTAAAGAAATTGAAATTTTTGGTTGCTTTTTTTGTATAAATTATTTTGTAGAAGTACCAGTTCATGTCCTTTGCCATCTCTATGAAAGTGTAAATTTTTGGTCTTTTTAATAGCTAACATTTATTGAGTGCTGATTATATGCTGGTCACCGTGAGAAGTCATCTTTAAGTGCAATTCATAGTCACAAAACGATTATAAGCAGCTATTATCATCCCTAATTTTTAGATGAGAAAAATGAAGCATGAAGAAATTAAGTAAGTTACCCAAAGTCAACACTGTGTTGCTAGAAATTGACCCAGGGCTTTCTGGCAGAGGAATGTGGTCTCTCAATCACTACTGAATTAACTGCATACATAACAATTTTATTCATGATTTATATGTGATATAAAAAATGTGATATATGCCACAGATATTCTTCCAGGGTTTTTTTCTGTTGTTCATTTATTTATGTTGGAAGCTTTTTGCTTATTTACTTTTTTGTTTGTTTTTTTGTTACATTCATATAAATCAATATTGCTTGGTATTGTTTCTGTCTTCATAAAGTCCTGAACTCTTTTATATTACAAGAGCATTCACCTTACTACTCTTCTAAAATTCTCATTTACATTTATGATTCTCCTGGGAATAGAAGCTCATGAGAGGGTGAAGAGCTAGGATTTATAGTCAACAAAATCTTAAAGGTCATCACACACTCAGACCAAATGAAGAATAACATGAACAGTCCAAGTGATAAACAAAAACTTTCATTAAAAAAAAAAAAGGTCAAAGCCCTTTGAATATAAGCTCTTACAAGGTATTTTCATTTTCTGTCCATAGAACAGAGTTTATGAGACTGGGGAATGTTTAATAAAAAGTATGATAATGTGGATGATTGAAATATCAGGTGATCTCATATAAAAATAGCTGTAGTCTTTCAGAAAACATTAACATTTTAATGTGATATTAACCCGGTGCCCTCGAGTAGATTCTGACTCATAGCAACCCTATAGGACGGAGTAGAACTGCTCCATAGAGTTTCCAAGGAGCGACTGCCGTATTCGAACTGCCGACCTTTTGGTTAGCAGCCGTAGCACTTAACCACTATGCCAGCAGGGTTTCCAATGTGATATTAGAAAGCTAATATTTAGTAGATACTTTATCCAGAGTGTGTCTGAATTTAACAATCTTTAAAACTAGAGATGATATTTTTATGATTATTTTGTATTATTATGAAAGCTAAACATGTGCATTGCAGAAAACTCATAAAAGTAAGTATGTATAAAAAAAAATAAAACTATACAATATAGCCACTCTTAACATTTTTACAGTATCAATGAATGTGGTAATAAAAAGACTCCAGGATAATTTAGGGCGTAGCCCTTTTCTTCCCAAAAGTGTCTTTAAAAATCAACTCACTTCCTTTCCATAAATGCCTCTGACGTATTTAAAGTCTGAAGATAGATATTGACATAGATATAGGTATATATAGGTATAGATAAGATACAGGTATAGGTATAAATATAGATATAGTTATAAATATACATATAAAATATATATATAGGTATAGGAAAAATATACATATAGGTATAGGAAAAGATACGATATAGGTATAGATATAAATACAGATATTAAAAAAAAAAAACTAACCAGGTGCCGTCAAGTCGATTCCGACTCATAGCAACTCTATAGACAGAGTAGAAGTGCCCCAATACAGTTTCCAAGAAGCACCCGGTAGATTTGAACTGCCAAACTTTTGGTTAGCAGTGGTAACTCTTAACCACTACGCCACCAGGCTTTCCAGGCATAGGTATAGGTGTAGACATATGTGCATATAGATACACACACACAAATATTTATAGATGCAGCTTGCTTGTGATAAAACAGCTTGAATTTAGCCATCGGTGCTATGGGTGGTATATTATTGCCTGTGTTTTAAGTTATCTTTACCTGGAGAGATACAGCCACTGTCTTTTTGCATATATATGTATATGTGTGTGTATATATATACATGTATGTGTATGTATACATATATGTGTGTGTATATATATATATATATATATATGTAGCATAACAAATCTGTCTTGGAAGAAGTACAGCCTGAATTCTCCTTAGAAGCGAGGTTGGCAAGACTTTGTCTCACATTCTTTGGACATATTATCAGGAGGGACCAGTCGCTGACAAAGGAAATCATGTTTGGCAAAATTAAAGGTCAGTGAAAAAGAGGAAGACCCTCAATGAGATGGATTGACACAGTTAGTGCAACAATGGGTTCAAGCACAACAATGATTGTGAGGGTGATGCAAGGCACAACACCAGGCAGTGTTGCGTTCTGTAGTATATAGGGTTGCTCTGAGTTGGAACGAATTCAATGGCACCTAACAAGGTTAAGCTGCCCCCCTTCCCCTTAATGTCCTAATGGTTTGGAAAGAGTCAGAGCACATACAGTGGGTCCATTTAGTTCATTTTTTTTGTGTCTGAGAGAGGGTGACAACGGGGTGAGGGCACCATGCTTTTTCCTTTTTATCTGGAACAGCCTTTGTTGTTAGACCTGCTAAAAAGTCTTGATATGAGTACCTGTCCTTCATTTAACCAGAAAGAGGGATTCATCATTCTAAAAATTCCCATGTTACTTAAATAACACCAGCAACGAATAACCTCTTCTTAGCTTTAGAAAGGCACAATCTGTTTGGTATGGACAGGATTATAACTCAATTCCCCATTTTGAATGAATACTTAACGTAACATTAAAGCTTACTAATTTTTTTTTTTTTTCAAACTCAATCTATGATTCTGTGTAAAGGTTTATAAGTCTACAGGAAAAAAAAAGTATTTTAGATTCTACTTTTGGACTAGGGAATTTGTCTTTAACCAAACATATATTGTGTATTTCCTTCCATTCTAATACATGATTCCGTTTATAGTAATAAGATTGAGATTTTCCTCATACTCAATTTTACATTCCCGTTTAATAAAATATTATGTAAATGTTTTTCCATCTAAGTAAGTAGTCTTTAAAAATATGCTTGTCATGGTTGCATAGCATTCCATCATACGTTTAACTAACCCTCTGTTGATTAGGTAGCCCTTATAGCATAGCTGTTAAGAGCTAACCACTCTGAAGGTCCATTTTCAAAATTGCTTTTATCCTAAAGCAAGAGCCTTTTATTATAAAGTAAGTGTTTGTAAAACTTAGTTAAGATCTATTTTAAAATAATATAGGGACTAAAACAAATTTAAAAAATTAAAGAAAAAAAGTCCCAGCCCGTTGCGGTAGAGTCGATTCTGACTCATAGTGACCCTATAGGACAGAGTAGAACTGCCCCATAGAGTTTTCAAGGAGCGCCTGGCGGATTCGAACTGCTGACCTTTTGGTTAGCAGCCGTAGCACTTAACCACTACTAAGCATCAATAGTCAAGAGACTACAGGGACTAGTGATGCGTAATATTGTAAAGAGAGATTGCCTTGATAAATAAGGACTAAAGGACATGGTATGGCATAGTTGTAAGTTAAAAGATTTGAGACAATTGTTTATATGTAAGACACAACCTTCATAGTCAGACAGACCTGGGAAGAAATCCCATCACTAGTACTCAGAGCTGTGTGACCTTGAATGAGTGGTTTAATTTTTATGTCTCAAGTTCATCATTTCTAAAACTGATTATTCTAATCAATGCCATTAAATACTTCTCAGGATTAAATGAGAAAAGCTAGTGGCCCATAGTAAGCCCTAAGTACATGGGAGATCTACCACATGTTGCTGCTGTAAATTAGTCGACAACAATAGAAAAAGCGATCTGTAAAATTTAGCAACTTCCCTGCAGGGAAAAAAAAAATTGATTTTTAAATGTTTCATTTGGTTGTTGTAGAACGATGAAAATGTATATATCTAACACTGGGAATCATTTTTCTTTACCTCTTAAATCTAGCATGGGGTGGGAAGTAGCACTACAAGTGTTTTTTAACATTATGACAGAAAGCTTGCTCTCTTTTTTCCCATAATCCTCAGTAACTAAAGTCAATATGTTTGGAAGAGATGAATAGACTTTGATTCAATGAACAATCACTCTGCGAATAATTATCCTGTGAAGGAGAATTGTATGTAGTTTAGGCACCACTTAAAAACCAATGTTGCGTATAGATCTCAGGTGTTCTAATTTTTATCTCACTTGTTAGCTGGAGCCCTGGTGGTACAGTGGCTAAGAGCTTGGCTGCTAATCAAAAAGTGAGCAGTTTGAATCCACCAGCCATCCCTTGGAAGCCCTACGGGGCAATTCTACTCTGTCCTATCGGATCGTTATGAGTTAGAACCGACTACACAGCAACAGGCTTGGGTTTTGGGTTTTTGTTGTTAGCTATAATCTGTTCAATTGTTTTTCACAACTTTAACTTTAGTACACTAGAAATTTGCTAGAATCTCTACTGGAAATTAAATAGAGACATTTTTTACTGCCTGTTCAAAGTAAGTCATTATTACATAATTTAGTTTTTTGTGAGTAATAATTTTTTATTGTGCTTTAGATGAAGATTTACAGAGCAAATTAGTTTTTCATTAAACAATTAATGCCCATGTTGTTTTGTGACATTGGTTTCCAACCCCACAATGTGTTAACAGGCTCCTCTTCTCGACCTTGGGTACCCATTTCCATTCATCCAGCTTTCTCTCCCCTCCTGCCTCCTCATTCTTGTCCCTGGGCTGGTGTGCCCATTAAGCCTCATATACAGGGTTGAGCTACTTGTATTATCATTTGTTTTATGGGCCTATCTAATCTTTGGCTGAAGGGTAAACCTCACAAGCGACTTCAGTATAGAGTTAAAATTGTGTTTGGGACCATACTGTTAGGTTTTCTCCAGCCTCTGTCAGACCCGTAAGTCTGGTCTTTATTTGTGGGTTGGAATTTTGTTCTACATTTTTCTCCAGCTCTGTCTGGGACCCTGTATTGTGATCCCTGTCAGAGCAGTCAGTGGTGGTAGCTGGGCACTTTATAGTTGTACTGGACTCAGCATGGTGGAGACTGTAGTAGTTGCGATCCTTAGTCCTTTGGATTAATCTTCCTTTGTATTTTTGGTTTTCTTCATTCTCCTTTTCTCCAGAAGGGGTGGGACCAGTGGAATATCTTAGATGGCTGCTCAAAATGTTTTAGGACCCCAGACACTACTCACGAAAGGAGGATGTAGAACATTTTCTTTATAAACCAAGTTATGCCAAATGTGCTAGATGCTCCCCAAGACCATGGTCCCCAGCACTCAGCCCAGTAATTCGATCCCTCGGGGAGTTTGAATGTGTCCATGAAATTAAGTTATTTTAAGATTATTAGAAGACTATTTTTGATACAGGCACACCTTGTTTTGTTGCACATTGTTTTATCGTGCTTCACAGATCATGTGTTTTTTGCAAATTGAAGGTTTGTGGCAACCCTGCATCGAGCCAAGCCTGTCAGCATCATTTTTCCAACAGCAAGTGCTTGTTTTGTGTCTCTGTATCGCGTTTTGGTAATTTTCACAATATTTCAAACATTTTCATTACTATTATATCTGTTGTGGTGATCAGTGATCTTTGATGTTACTATTGTAATTGTTTTGAGGCTCTGCGAACCATGCCTGTAAATGACTGTAAACTTAATCGATAAATATTGTGTGTGTTCTGCCTGCTCCACTGACCAGCTGTTCCTCTTTCTCCCTCTCCTCAGCCTTCCTACTCCTGAGACACAATATTGAAATTAGGCCAATTAATAAACCTACAATGGCCTGTAAGTGCACAAGTGAAAGGAAAAGTCACATGTCTCTCACTTTTAATCAAAAGCTGGAAACGATTAAGCATATTGAGGAAGGCATGTCAAAAGCTGAGATAGACTGAAAGACAGGCCTTTTGTGCTGAACAGTTAGCCAAGTTGTGAATGCAAAGAAAAGGTTCTCGAAGGAAATTAAAAGTGCTGCTCTACTCGGAATATATCCTAGAGAAATAAGAGCCATTACAGGAACAGATATATGCACACCAGTGTTTACTGCAGCACTGTTTACAATAGCAAAAAGCTGGAAGCAACCAAGGTGTCCATCAACGGATGAATGGATGAATAAATTATGGTATATTCACACAATGATAAAGAACAGTGATGAATCTGTGAAACATTTCATAACATGGAGGAACCTGGAAGGCATTATGCTGAGTGAAATTAGTCAGCTGCAAAAGGACAAATATTGTATAAGACCACTATTACAAGATCCTGAGAAATAGTTTAAACTGAGAAGAGCACATTCTTTTGTAGTTATGAGAGGGGGAGGGAGGAAGGGTGGGAGAGGGTTACTTACTGATTAGATAGTAGATAAGAACTACTTTAGGTGAAGGGAAGGACAACACTCAATACAGGGAAGGTCAGCTCAACTGGAATGGACCAAAAGCAAAGAAGTTTCCTGGGTAAACTGCTTCGAAGGTCAGTGGAGCAAGGGCGGGGGTTTGGGGACTGTGGCTTCAGGGGACATCTAAGTCAATTGGCAAAATAAATTCTATTAAGAAAACATTCTGCATCCCACTTTGACGTGTGGCGTCTGGGGTCTTAAATGCTAACAAGCGGCCATCTAAGATGCATCAATTGGTCTCAATCCATCTGGATCAAAGGAGAATGGAGAACACCAAGGTCACAAGATAATTACGAGCTCAAGGGACAGAAAGGGCCACATGAACTAGAGACTTACATCATGCTGAGACCAGAAGAACTAGATGGTGCCCGGCCACAACCGATGACTGCCCTGACAGGGAGCACAACAGAGAACCCCTGAGGGAGCAGAAGAACAGTGGGATGCAGACCCCAAATTCTCGTAAAAAGACCAGACTTAATGGTCTAACTGAGACTAGAAGAATCCTGGCGGTCATGGTCCCCAAACCATCTGTTGGCCCAGGACAGGAACCATTACCGAAGACAACTCATCAGACATGGATTGGACCGGATAATGGGTTGGAGAGAGATGCTGATGAGGAGTGAGCTATTTGTATCAGGTGGACACTTGAGACTGTGTTGGCATCTCCTGTCTAGAGGGGAGATGGGAGGGTAGAGAGGGTTAGAAACTGGTAAAATGGTCACAAAAGGAAAGACTGGAAGGAGGGAGCCGGCTGGCTCATTTCGGGGAGAGTAAGTGGGAGTATGGAGTAAGGTGTATATAAGTTTATATGTGACAGACTGACTTGATTTGTAAACTTTCACTTAAAGCACAATAAAAATTATTAAAAAAAAAAAAACAAGTGCTGCTCCAGTGAACACACAAATGATAAGAAAGTGAAACAGCCTTCTTGCTGATATGGAGAAAATTTTAGTGGTCTGGATAGAAAATCAAACCAGCCACAACGTTCCCTCAAGCCAAAGGCTAATCCAGAGCAAGCCCTTAACTCTTTTCAATTCTCTGAATGCTGAGAGAGGTGAGGAAGCTGCAGAAGAAAAGTTTGAAGGTAGCAGAGGTTGGTTCATGAAGTTTAGGGAAATTAGTCAGCTGCAAAAGGACAAATATTGCATAAGACCACTATTATCTCAATAACATAAAAGCACAAGGTGAAGCGGCAAGTGCTGATGTAGAAGCAGGAGCAAGTTGTCCAGAAGGTCCAGCTAAGATAGTTGATGAAGGGGCCACACTCAACAACAGGTTTTCAGTGTAGACGGAACAGCCTTATGTTGGAAGAAAACACTATTCAGGATTTTCATAGACAAAGAGAAGTCAGTGCCTTACTTCAAAGCTTCAAAGGACAGGCTGACTCTTATTAGGGACTAATGCAGCTGGTGTCTTTAAATTGAAGCTTATGCTCATTTATAATTCTGAAAATCCTAGGGTCCCTAAGAATTATGCTAAATCTACTTTAGCTGGAAGATGGAAAGAATACACAGAGTCGCTCTATAAAAAGAAGTGATTGAAGTTCAACCATTTCAGGAGGTAGCGTATGATCAGGAACTGATGATACTGAAGTAAGAGGACCAAGCTGCACTGAAACATTGGCCAAAAACAGGGCTCCAGGAATTGGTAGAATGCCAGTTGAGATGTTTCAACGACCTGATGCAGGGCTGGAAGTGCTCATTTATCTATGCCAAGAAATTTGGAAGACAGCTACCTGGTGAACTGACTGGAAGAGGTCGTGTTTATACCTATTTCAAAAAAAGGTGATCCAACAAAATGCAGAAATTATGGAACAGTCACTAACATTACACCCAAATAAAATTTTGCTGAAGATCATTCAAAAGTGGCTGCAGCACTATATTGACAGGAAACTGCCAGAAATTCAGGCTGGACTCAGAAGACAACGTGGAACCAGGGATATCATTGCTGATATCAGCTTGATCCTGGCTGAAAGCAGAGAATACCAGAAAGATGTTTACTTGTGTTTTATTGACTACACAACGGCATTTGACTACGGGATCATAATGAATTATGGATAACAGTGGAAAGGATAAGAATTCAAGAACACTTAAATGTGCTTATAAGGAACCTGTAGATAGATCAAGAGCCAGTCATTTGGACAGAACAAATGAATACTGCATGATTTAAAGTCAGGGAAGGTGTGTGTCAGGGTTGTATCCTTTCACCATCCTTATTCAATCTGTATGCTGAGCAATTAATCCGAGAAGCTGGATTATATGAAGAACGGGGCATCAGGATTGAAGGAAGACTCACTAACAACCTGCATTATGCAGATGACACAACCTTGTTTGCTGAAAGCAAAGAGGCTTTGAAGCACTTACTGATGGTGATCAAGAACTACAGCCTTCAGTATGGATTACACCTCAACATAAAGAAAACAAAAATCCTCACAACTGGACCAATAAGCAACATCATGATAAATGGAAAAAAGATTGAAGTTGTCAAGGATTTCATTTTACTTGGATCCACAATCAACGCCCGTGGAAGCAGCAGTCAAGAAATCAAAGGACACATTACATTGAACAAATCTGCTGCAAAAGGCCTCTTTAAAGTGTTAAAAAGCCAAGGTGTCACCTTGAAGACTAAGGTGTGCTGACCCAAGCCATGGTGTTTTCAATCAGCTCATAGGCATGTGAAAGCTGGACAACGAATAAGAAGGACCAAAGAAGAATTGATACCTTTGAATTATGGTGTTGGGGAAGAATATTGTCAAAAAAATTAACAAATCTCTCTTGGAATAAGTACAACCAAAAAGTTCCTTAGGAGCAAGGATGGCAAGACTTCATCTTACATATTTTGGTCATGTTATCAGGAGGGATCAGTCGATGGAGAAGGGCATCATGCTTGGTAAAGTAGAGGGTCAGTGAAAAAGAGGAAGACATTCAGTAAGATGTTTTGAGACAGTGGCTGCAATAATAGGCTTAAGCATAGCAACAATTGTGATGATGGTGCAGGATCAGTCAGTGTTTCATTCTGTTGTATGTAGGGTCACTATGAGTCACAACCAGCTAGACTGTGCCTAAGAACAACAACAACTCTGCCTGTGTTCTATAAACGGAACAACAAAGCCTCAATGACAGCTTTTTGTTTTACAACACGTTTTACTGAATGTTTTAAAGTCACTGTTGAGAGTAACTATCAGGGAAAAAAAAATTCCTTTCAAAATATTACTGCTCATTGATTATGCACCTGGTCACTCAAGAGCTCTGTTGGAGACATATAAGGAGATTAATATTGTCTTCATCCCTGTGAATACAACATCCTTTCTGCAGCCCATGGATCAAGGAGTAATTTTGACTTTCAAGTCTTATCATTTAAGAAATATATTTTGTAAGGCTATAGATGCCGTAGATAGTGATTCCTGTAATGGATCTGGGCAAAGTAAGTTGAAAACATCTTGGAAAGGATTCACCATTCACCATTCTAGATACCATTAAGAAAATTCATGATTCTTTGGTCAAAATATCAACATTAACCAAAGTTTGAAAGAAGTTGATTCAAACCCACTTGGATGATTTTGAGGGGTTCAGGACTTCCACGGAGGAAGTAACTGCAGATGTGGTAGAAATTCCAAGAGAACTAGGATTAGAAATGGAGCCTGAAGATGTGACTGAATTGCTACAATCTCATGATAAAACCTTAATGGATGAGGAGTTGCTTTTTTGGCTGAGCATAGAAAGTGGTTTCTTGAGAAGGAATCTATTCCTGGTCCAGATGCTGTGAACATTATTGAAACAACAACAAAGGTTTTAAAATATTACATCGACTTAGTTGATAAAGAGGTAACAAGGTTTGAGAGGATTGCCTTCAGTTTTGAAAGAAGTTCTACTGCGTGTAAAATGCTATCAAATAGCCTGCTAGAGAGAAATCTTTCGCGAAAGGAAAAGTCAGTTGATGCAGCAAACTTCACTGTTGTCTTATTTTAAGAAATTGCCACAGCCACCCCAACCATCAGCAACACTACCCTTATCAGAGGGCAGCCATCAACATCTAGGCAAGACCCTCCAGCCGCAAAAAGATTACAGCTTGTTGCACACTTAATAGATTACCAGACCTGAAACCCATTGTAGTCGAGTTGATTCTGACTCATAATAACTCTAGAGGACAAAGTAGAACTGCCCCCATAGGGTTTCCAAGGAACAGCTGGTGGATTTGACTGTTAAGTTTTGGATAGCAGCTATAGCTCTCCTTAACTCTTAACCACTGTGCCACACTATAATGTAAACATAATTTTTATATGCACTGACAAACCAAAAAATTGGTGTGACTCTTTATTGCAATATTCGCATTATTGCAGTGGTGTGAAACCAGCTCCACAATATCTCCGAAGTATGGCTCTACTGTCAACCGCAGGGAGCATCCTTTTATTCAGCAAAATTTATTGGGAGTCTACTCTGTGGCTCCACTGAGAGTAGAGCTGTGATGAAGTAATAAAATTCCCCTTCACTTAAAATTGCCTGCAAGGAGTCCCTAGGTAATACAAATAGTTAAGGGCTTGGTTACTAACGGAAAGGTTGGCAGTAAAAGCCCACCCATAGGTGCCTCAGAAGAATGTTCTGGTAACCTGCTTCTGAAAGGCCACAATCATAAAGTAATCCTGTGGAACAGAGTGCACTTCTGCTCTGCGACGCACGGGGTCTTCATGAGTCAGAATTGTTTTAAAAGAAATGAGTTAACCTTCCAAAATTGCTTGCATACTCTTGAGAAACAGAAACAAATAAACAAAACTAATATGGTAATTTCAAAAATTTTGGTAAATGTAATGAATGCAATTAACAGTTTAATATGATAGGAAATAACTTACGGGTTGCTCAGAAGTGTATTCTCCAGGGTGTTGACATTAAGGAAGGAGATGAAAATACAAAAACAGCCAGCTCATTGAAGAGCAGGGAGAGGTGCAAAAGGTCGTAAAGTAGGAATGGATTTGGTTTGAACTAGAAAAAGAAATGAGATTAATATGATGGAAGAATAATGAGGAAAAGGCAAATGATAGAATGTGAAATCTGGAACATAACAGAGTTGAAATAATATAGGAATTGTTGGCAAAGGTAACCCATTACCATCGAGTCGATTCTGACTCACAGCGACCGTATAGGACAGAGTAGAACTGCCCCATAGTGTTTCCAAGGAGCAGCCGACATTTTGGTTAGCAGCCAAGCTCTCAGACGCTATGCAAGCAGGACTTAGGCAAAGGTGAAGAGTTTGTATTTTATCCTGGTTTCAAAGGAAAGTCATAGAAAGTTTTCAATCAGGAGAAGGTCATAATCTGATTTACATATTTAGTAGATTACTCTTGTTAGTCTGTGGTAGCTGACCATGGATCCACATTGCCTCCATTGACAGATGGGTGGTGGGTGGTACAAAAGTTAAGCACTTAGTTCAAATCCACATAGAAGTGCCTCGGAAGAAAGGTTTGGTAACCTACTTCTGAAAAGTCACAGGTATTGAAAACTTTATGTAACAGCTTTACTCTGAAATACATGAGATCTCCATGAGTCAGAACAGACTTGATGAAAACCATTTTTTTTGTTTGTTTATTTGTTTATTTGGTTTGGTTTTGCCTTCGCAAGTGCTTCCCCTCAGTCATTCTGGTCTCTCTCTTCTGGAACACTCCTGACTTCTCTACACTTCATCAGTGCAAGGTTACTGGTTTGATCATCAGAGAGGCCAGCATTCTTTCTCATTGCTTGTTGTTCTTGGCATTCTTGCTAAATCTCTCTAGACGTAGGGGATTCCTACAAAAGGAGACATTGAATATAATTCTCAAATTTTAGCTTGAGCAACAAGTGTCCGAAGGTGCCATTTAGTGTGAAGAGAAAATTTGGAAGTAGTATTCATTTAGCAAACACCAAATTTAAATTTCATAAATGGTTTTGAGCAAACTTTTAGTGGATTACATGAAGTTATCGGGTAGAGAGGTGCATATGGGTTGCTGCTGTTTATGTAAGAACTCACGGTTGCAGATGTGATACACACATGGGAAAACTGTGCACTCCCAGATTTCTCTCTGCTTCTCTTTTATTTATATTGAATCCTAAGGCAATATATATATATGGCTGAACATCGTGCATTTGAATACATATAAAAGAGGTAAGATCCATCTATATTTTGTCATTAGTTGCTGTCACAGCAATTCTGATTTGGGGCAAGCCCATATGTGTAGAGTAGAACTGCTCTATAGGGTTTTCATGGCTGTGATCTTTCAGAAGGAGATCACCAGGCCTGTCTTCCAAGGCACCTTTGGGTGGATTTGAAGCGCCAGCCTTTCAGTTAATAGTTCAGCACTTAAGCATTTGCACTTAAACTTTCGTGCCACCCAGGGACTCCTGTCTACATTTTAGAGGGCGTCTAGTGTCCTGGTGGCACAGTGGTTAGGAGCTACAGCTGCTAACCAAAAGTTCAGCAGTTTGGGTCCACCAGCCACTCCTTATAAACCCTGTGGGGCAGTTCTACTCTGTCCTATAAGGTCAATGTGACTTGGA
Organism: Elephas maximus indicus; assembly: GCF_024166365.1. NCBI lineage: Eukaryota > Metazoa > Chordata > Mammalia > Proboscidea > Elephantidae > Elephas > Elephas maximus. The sequence goes on from NC_064842.1 coordinate 60,998,461, forward strand.
CTCGATTCAGTGGCAACGGGTTTGGTTTATTGTTTTTTTAATGCTATTGAAAGCTTTGCAAATATCTGCATAGTGACAAATTGAAGATGCCTCCTCAGCGGAGATTGTTTCAGAGAGACCACGACAATGCAGGGGGCAGAATGGAGTTGAGAGCATTGCAAAGGCTCTTCTCTGTTGTCCTTGCTATCTTCAGTGATGTTGTCACTCGTTCTACCAACAAATCAGCCTTAGCTAAATTACAGAGAAGAGTCTGAGCATCCTGGGCCAAATATGAAGATTTTTCTCTAGATTAGAGAGCAGAGATTGAAAGGGAAAATTAGACATGTCCCCCCACCCTCAAATAGCATATGAAGGAAAAAGGAGAGCCTGTAATCTTTGTTAGAAGCCATCATATCCAATTGGGAATTCCTACAAAAAAGTGGTTATTGATTATTCTGTCAATTTCTCCCTTTCTTTTGTGAACCAGTCTTCTTCAAGATTCTAGTGCTTTCCTTCTCCAAATTTTACCGGACTGTCTCTTCCTTATATAATAATTCATTGATTAAACATAAAAATGTGGTCAGAATTGTGGAGCTTTTGTTTTCCTTAATAGAAGAAATTTAATAATAACAACTCACTCAAAACGTTATTGAAGGATTTCTTATCACTTTGTCTTCAAAGATCAAAACTTAGTGTGCAAACAGAAGACAACATTTTATATTTTGACATTACAATGAAGAAGTTTGTTATTTTAGAACTTTTAGGATAGATAATATAGGCATATAGATCTTGGCATCATGTTCCAACACAAAACACGTACTGATTCTGGACTTAGAAGTCAAATGGATTGTCAAAATGCACAGTGTAAAATATTTAAAAGTAAGTGATATCAGTGTAAAAATGACAAGGCTAAGAAAAAGGTGCATTTATCATAAACAGATTTTTTAAAATATAAAGTTATATCAGAAATACTTCCTCTTCGTCATATTTTAGAAATTTATTAAGAGGTATAAAATATATTCAGTAAGCTTCAAAGATCACCATACATAATTTACTCTATGAAAATATATCGTCACCTGTTGGTACATATTTAGTATGTGCACATATATATATATATATATATATATATATATATACATATACATATCTTGACATATTTAGTCTTGAAAATTGATTATTAGAGTCCTGGTATAAAATCAGCCTATTGTTCCATAGGCATTTGAAGCAATTTGCTGTCATTGCCCTTGTCGTATAAATACAATGAGTGATAATTGGTAACACAAATAAAGAATTTGAATAGAGGTCAACAAGAAACGAAAGTCATACAAACGATCAAACCTACATCCAGAGCTTTAACTAAGGTTATTGTTGTTGTTAGGTGTTGTCGAGTCGGTTCCGACTCATAGCGACCCTATGCACAACAGAACGAAACGCTGCCCGGTCCTGAGCCATCGTCACAAGCATTGTTGCTGCCACTGTGTCAATCCACCTCGTTGAGGGTCTTCCTCTTTTCCGCTGACCCTGTACTCTGCCAAGCATGATGTCCTTCTCCAGGGACTCATCCCTCCTGACAACATGTCCAAAGTATGTAAGACACAGCCTCACCATCCTTGCTTCTAAGGGGCATTCTGGTTATACTTCTTCCAAGACCGATTTGTGCATTCTTTTGGCAGTCCATGGTATATTCAATATTCTTTGCCAACACCACAATTTGAAGGCATCAATTCTTCTTCTGTCTTCCTTATTCATTGTCCAGCTTTCACATGCATATGATGAGATCGAAAAATTACCATGGCTTGGTTCAGGTGCACCTTAGTCTTCAAAGTGACATCTTTGTTCTTCAACACTTTAAAGAGGCCCTTTGCAGCAGATTTACCCAATGCAATGCGTTTTTTGATTTCTTGACTGCTGCTTCCATGGCTGTTGACTGAGGATCAAAGTAAAATGAAATCCTTGACAACTTCAATCTTTTCTCCATTTATCATGATTTTGCTCTTTGGTCCAGATATGAGGATTTTTGTTTTGAGCTGCAATCCGTACTGAAGGCTGTGGTCCTTGATCTTCATTAGTAAGTGCTTCAAGTCCTCTTCACTTTCAGCAAACAAGGTTGTGCCATCTGCATAATGCAGGTTGTTAATGAGTCTTCCTCCAATCTTGATGCCCCGTTCTTCTTCATATAGCCCAGCTTCTAGGATTATTTGCTCAGCATACAGATTGAATAGGTATGGTGAAAGGATGCAACCCTGATGCACACCTTTCCTGACTTTGAACCTATTGGTATCCCCTTGTTCTGTCCAAACAACTGCCTCTTGATCTATGTAAAGGTTCCTCATGAGCACAATTAAGTGTTCTGGAATTCCCATCCTTTGCAATGTTATCCATAGTTTGTTATGATCCACACAGCCAAATGCCTTTGCATAGTCAATAAAACACAGGTAAACATCCTTCCGGTATTCTCTGCTTTCAGCCAGGATCCATCTGACATCAGCAGTGAAATCACCGGTTCCATGTCCTCTTCAGAAACCAGCCTGAATTTCTGGCAGTTGCCTCTTGATATACTGCTGCAGCCATTTTTGAATGATCTTCAGCAAAATTTTGCTTGCACGTGATATTAATGATATTGTTCTATAATATCCACACTTGGTTGGATCACGTTTTTGGGAATAGGCATAAATATGGATCTCTTCCAGTCAGTTGGCCAGGAAGCTGTCTTCCATATTTCTTAGCATGGATGAGTAAGCACCTCCAGGGCTGCATCTGTTTGTTGAAACATCTCAATTGGTAGTCCATCAATTTCTGGAGCCTTGTTTTTGCCAATGCCTTCAGAGCAGCTTGGACTTCTTCCTTTAATACCATCGGTTCCTGATCATGTGGCGCCTCTAGGAATGGTTGAACTTCGACTAATTCTTTTTGGTATAATGACTCTGTGTATTCCTTCCATCTTCTCTTGATGCTTCCTGCATCATCTAATATTTTCACCATAGAATCCTTCACTATTGCAACTTGAGGCTTGAGTTTTTTCTTCACTTCTTTCAGCTTGAGAAACGCCAAGCATGTTCTTCCCTTTTGGTTTTCCATCTCTAGCTCTTTGCACGTGTCTTTATAGTACTTTACTTTGTCTTCTTAAGCCGCTCTTTGAAATCTTCTGTTCATTTTTTTTTACTTTCATCAATTCTTTCTTTTGCTTTAGCTGCTCAACATTCGAGAGCAAGTTTCAGAGTCTCCTCTGACATCCATCTTGACCTTTTCTTTCTTTCCTGTCTTTTCCATGACCTCTTACTTTCTTCATGGATGATGTCCTTAATGTCATTCCACAACTCGTCTGGTCTTCGGTCACTAGTGTTCAATGCTTCAAATCTATTCTTGAGATGGTCTCTAAATTCAAGGTACTGAATATTGGAATGTCTCCTCTCTTGCTCCTGTTTGCCTGAAGTTTTGGGTAGACTGAGTGACTTAAACCAAAAACCAAAACCAAACCTGTTGCCTCCAAAGCCATTCCAACACATAGTGACCCTATAGGACAGAGTAAAACTACTCCATAGGGCTTCCAAGCGCTGTTGTTGGGTTCGAACTTCTGATCTTTTGGTTAGCAGCTGTATCTCTTAACCACTACATAACCAGGGCTCCGGAGTGACTTAAAGAGGTACCAAAAAAAATAAATAAATAAAAAGAGAGAGAAGGAGCTTGGGCCTTTGTCATTAGCCACACCTAAAGGATTTACTGCAAGAAAGCCAAAGGATTCTGTTGCTGGTGTGCCCTAGAAAAATAGGCTTTCTTTACCCTAAACAAGCAAGTGTCATATAAATATCCTTGATGTATAACCTGAAATGCTATAACAATAAAAGAAACAAAAATACCGTCATGCTATGCATTCAATTTATTTGACAAATAAATATTAAATATCTCTTATGATTAACAGTTAAGCTCATTACTCAGTATATAGTTTATTAACTTTTGGTAATCAGTGGGGTTTTAATCCATAATTGGAGTCCTTGAGTACTGCACATAGTTAAAGCACATGGCTGCCAACCAAAAGGTTAGAGGTTCAAGTCCACTCTGACATGCTTCAGAAGAAACGACTGGGGCTACTTCAAAAAATCAGCCATTGAACTCACTCAGTGGTGACTGGTGTTAACCTATGATTAATAGAGAAATGTATTAAGTTGTGGCCTGGGTTTCTGTCACACACACACATACACACACAAGGAAACAGAATATACAAACAATGGCCTGACCACGTATGACAGACTGTTGACCTTTTACCTCTGCAGCAACCAGACTAGTAAGAAAAAACACAATCTCTGCACCACCTGGCCAAAAATGGTGAGAATGTGGTCAATGCCTGCTAGCTTTCCTAATTTTTCCCCACTTCCAATTTAGGACCGATCAGAGAAAGTAAAATAGGCTCCCCAAACCAGTCACACAGAATGGCCCACTACTAGTTGACCCATCTATCTTAGTTTGCTAGGACTGCCATAACAAAAGCCACAAGTGAGTGTCTTCAAAAAACAAAAATTTATTGTCTCACAGTTTGGAAAGCTAGAAGTCCAAGTTAGGGCACCAGCTCTAGGAGAAGGACATTTTGGTCTCTTTCAGCTTCTAGAAGCTGTCAGCAATCTTCGTTATTCGTGGATGTGTAGAGCCATCTTCTTGGCATCTTCACCCTGTGTTTATGTGTCTGTGTCTATTCTGATCATTTTATAAAACACCATTAAGAAACCCTATTGGGTAGTTCTCCTTTGTCTTATAGGGTTACTGTGGCTTGAAACTGACTAGATGGTACACAACAACAAGTGATGAGGTTTAGGACCAATCTACTCTGGTATGACCTCATTAACATAATAAAGGCGAATTCCTATTTCCAGACAGGGCCATGGGTACAGGTACAGGTCGTTAGGATTTCCATATTTCTTTTTGTGGGGCATAATTCAATGAATAACACTGCCTCTCGTTTCCCCATGTCAACATTCTCAATCAGAGAGTATCTGAACTCCCCTTTTTTTTTTTTTTACAAAAAAGAGTTCCCACTCTTCTGCCTGCCTTTGAGCCTGCCAAACACAAATGATGGTGGCTGACTCCCTTGTTGTAAGAAGCTTTAAATAAAGCTCTGTTCCCATTTGGGTTGTCTTTTTTTTTTTCCCCACAGTTTTCTTGAAATTCCCACTGAGACACCATCCACACTGCCCAATGCTGCAGACTCCACCGTTTGACTATGCATGGTACCCACAGAGGTCCCTTGTACCTTGCTGCTTAAGGTTTGTTGAGTCCATGCCAACACAATAAATGAGCACTGGGTCTGAACTTGGCTCACCTTGTGTTAATTTTCTTGGTTATTTATTCTTGATTTGGTACTACGTCTTGTCATTGGTTCCCATTTTCTGACATCCTTCATAGAATCAGACCATCTGTTTTCATACCTTTTTGTTCTTTAGTGCTTCTATTTTGTATTGAATGGTTTGTCATAAGGTGAGTCGCAGGACTGAAGATGGATGTAGATCCTATAAGTCAATTGTTTCTTAAGGGGAAAGATACTAGGCTGTCTATAGGATTTGTTTCCTTGGCCTGAGTTCAGAAACTGAGGTTCCTAATTGTAAAGCATCTTACAAGGACTATTAGTTACTCTTGTTTTTATCATGCTGTCCATCATACATGACTGTTGCATTCTATCCAAAATTCTATCTGTATAGCCACTCTCATCAGATAATGGCCGTGATGATACAACAGTAAATATGTCAAGAATATCTTGCAATATAGTTTTCTATAAAGATGACTGAGCAATTCTCAAGTGGTAAAGACCTTATAATAGAACTCTTACCCACAACCTCTACAGCAATCAGCTTAGCAAGCAAAACCACAACCTCTGCAGCAATTGGCCCAAAAGAATGAGGACTTGGTCAGTGATTGCCTGCTTCCCAAATTTTTGCCTCCACTTTGATCTCAGGACCAACCTGAGAAAGCCAAATAGGTTACCCAAACCAATGAGATAAGATGCTCAACTTCTGCATAACCTTCTTCTGGCTTCCCACCTTCAACTGTAACATACTTGAACCACTGCCCTCTCTTTTTTTTTTTTCACTATAAAGCTTTCCCACTTGCATTCTTGTCTTTGAGTCTCTGCCAAATGCAAGTGATGGAGGCTACAGCTGACTTCCTTGCTATAGGGATCTCTGAATAAATATCCTGTTTGTTCCCATTTGGATTGTCTTCATTTGTTTCCACTACAGGTACACACGTGACTATTTTTAACATGGCTTGATTTTTATGCAAGGCTTTGTGTGCATTATAACTGCAGTTTGGAGTTTACATTCTGTGAAAATATGAGAAGCTCTAATCAGCTTTTGAAAACATCAGTTACTTAATATTTGATTTCTTGTTGTCACTGTAATTTTGTTTTATTTTGATTGTTGGTTTGCTTTTGTATTGTTTCATTTTAATAAAATATACTTTGACACCTTTAGAAAATGTGGAAGACACATTTAAGTGTAAAGAATTACACACATATTACACAAAATCTCAAACTCTCACTAAACTCAAGTGGCTGCTCTTTATTTTCACTATTTTTTACAGACATTTCTTACATTGCAAAGTGGCATCATACTAAATAAACTTGTTATTTTGCTTTTTTTGTAACTTAAATTATATATTAATGGGATTTTCCTTTTATTGAATATCCTGTTGAATATGGATTTTAAAAGCATTTTATAGCATTCTGTTATCTTGATGCATCATAATACAGAGATTTTTTTTTTAAGGAAAATCAAGGTATCTGAGTTTTGCTTTGTAAACATTACTGGCAGGAATCTACAGACGTCTTGTAATGAGTAGAGACCGACAGGATGGATATCCATTAGGAAGCTGTGGTAGTAGTCATGATAGATGAGGGTCTGATCTGGGTAAAACAGACAGCATCCAACTTTATCCATTTTTATTTTCTCATAGTCTTTTCAATTACCATTTTTTTCTTACTGCCAGAATTTCTTGCCAATTTTGGTATCTCCTTCTTTCACTATATTGTCAAAGGAAGAGTTGGTAAGATTGGATACAGTTTATGAGAACCTGTTCCACGAATGGAAACCCTAGTGGCGTACTGGTTAAGAGCTATGTCTGCTAAACAAAAGGTCAGCAGTTTGAATCCACCAGGCACTCCTTGAAAACTCTATGGGGTAGTTCTACTCTGTCCTATAGGGTCACTGTGAATTGGAATCGACTGGACAGCAATGGGTTTTTTTTTTTTTCCGTGAGCATTTACTAAAGGTAAATTATTTGTTTGACAGAGTAAAAAATAAAATAAAAACAATCAGTCACAGTATTGTGAGTCTAAAGTCTTCCCAGAAGAAAGCTTTGTGTAGTTCACTCCTACACCATTGTTGGTCTGATCAGGAAAATAAAGGGAAAGAGAAGAATTACGCTCTTATATTTATATAAGAAATTACTAGAACTCCATACATAACTATTATGAAGGAGCTCAGGGGAGTGGAAATAAAAAAAGAAAAAGACATCCAGGAGGGAGAAGTTCAAGAAAGAGACCTGGAAGACAGTTTGGGGAAGTAGACAGAACTCCTGGGGGAAATGTGAAGAGAAGAAAGTATATTTATAATGGACCTGTATGAAATACTATACTATGTCATCCTTCCACTTACCATACCCTCAAGAGCTATTGATTAATAACTAATCTTGATTTTTTTAGAGTTTTGTAACACTTGGTTCGGGTTTCTTTTGAATGTTTGAGCATACCTGGAAGAGTCTTGGCTTTCTTCTGTTTGCATTTGTTTTAGAAAATTTTAACTTGTAGAATTGTATTAACTCAACAAAATAAAGCACTGACTTGCAGTTAATGCCACATCTTAAACAAGCTTTGAAAGTAAGTAATTCATGGAAAATATATAAACATGTGAAACTAAATACAGTACATTTTGGGGTGTTAGTAAAACATTTTTAAATTTTCTTTTATTATATTTGAAGTATTTATTTTAAAAATTCTTTCCCCAAGGCACAAATCAGAAATGTTTGTGATGTAGTGGAGAGTTCTGTATTCTGACTTTGTTAACACATATACAACGTTCAAAGTGATAAGTTCATACATTACACAAAGTCATTTTCATACACTAAATTTTCCTCCTTCAAAGGATTCTTGGTAAAGGAGCCCTCAATTCCTATCCATCGTATTTTTTCCTTCCTATTTCATGTTTCCTGGACCTTTATATTATTTCTCAGAAATGAGTTATAAGGCAGCATTTTCCCACATGCTGAAGCCCTAATGGCTCCCTGGTTAAGAGCTACGGCTGCAAACTGAAAGGTCGGTAGTTGGAATTCACCAGGTCCTCCTTGGAAACCCTATGGGACAGTTCTACTCTGTCCTTGGAAACCCTACGAGCCAGAATCAACTCCATGGCAGCTGGTTTGATTTTTGGTTTTTGGTGGAGGAAGGGGGCACTTTCCCATAGACTGAAATGCATCATAATCCACAAGAGATTTTCTTTTGACTTTCTAATGTAGCATTTGGCTATCTCATTCAATAGTTTTATATTCCAACTTTGTTTAACTTTAGCTAATATTAATATTGTCTTAAAGTTCTGATCCTAATACAGCTACATGCGTGCTCTTCACAATTTTGCAATGTACTGTGAAGGGAAGTAACTCCTTGACTTTCAGGTTTGAAAAAATAATTCAATGATGTGTAACTGATTTTTTTTACAATGCATTTCAAAAGTATGAAAATGAGCAAACAAAAAACAGACAACCATGGGGCGGGGGAAATCTGTAAATACGCTATTGTACAGAATTGGCTTTTCAACTACTGACTTCCCAACAGATGACTAGAATACCCTATTGATAAAGCAAAGCTGAGTTTCTTACCTCCCGTAATAAAGAAGAACCTCAGCTTGACAGAGTGGTACAGTGACTTAGTAGGGGAACACCAGCAGTAGGTATTGTAGAACTTGGGGTTCCATGTAAAGCTGGTCTTAAGTATTTTAATGTGGAAATCTGTGATTGAGAAAATTTTATTATTAAGGGTTTACAGTTGATGAACCCAATGAGTCTTGATAAGTAAATGATTTTTTGGTAAGTAAATGGTTTGCTCAGTTAAGTGATCTATTGGCCTGAAAGTTGAGCTGTTTGTCCAGAACAGCAATTTGTTGTCCTGAAAATGGGACTATTTTGAGCTGCTATTTTTTTATTTGGAACAGTCTCATAAATTGATTTTTAAAAAGTGTCCAAAGTGAACAATAAAGTTATTTACTAGTTTGTAGTCTGATCTTTCTAGTCTGATCTTTCTGGGCAAGAGTATCCTGGGGGCTGGGGGAGGAGAGAATACTATTCTCAGATTCACATAGGCAGCCTAAATTCTCAGAATAATCATTCTTATTTAGGTGTGTTCCTTAGAGAATTAATATCATTAAACATTTGTTGCACAAATCTGAGGTCTTAGCTAAGTAATTTATAGTAACTTACTTAGTTAAATCTAGAAATTTCAGTATTCTTTTTGTTGTCAGTGTTTCCCAATTATTTTTCTTTATTAGTAACAAACCAGTATCTGCAAACATAATGTTTACCTTAATATAAAGAACTGTGCTCTCTTCTGACATCAAGAGAATACATATATAAAATATTGCCAACACACACACATATTTGTCAACTATTCGACTCCCTAAAATACCATAACACAACGTAAATTTAAATCTCTTGAAATATTCGTTAAACTTTTCTTTTAAGCAGATGTTATTTTTGCCTGAATATAAAGTTCAGATGTTCAGGAGCTACCTCAGTTCACATTTGCAAGTAAATGTTGGACACGCATATAAATGAGATAATTTCACTAAAATTGCTGAATGTTGTAAGCAAATGCATAATGTGTACATATAACATGAAATGAAAATATTGAAGAGTTGTTAAAGTTGTTTTTGAAATAGTACTTTTAATTTTTCAGGAATACTGAAAATATGTATTATGTTACTGCCACATTTTTAAAATGATCTAAAGGTCCTTAAATTTTTATTGCTGATAGTTGCTTTATTACTCTCAAGGTAGATGTATAAAAATAAAATTTGCATTGCAAACGGCCTTTTTTCTTTTTCATACCTTTTATTATTAAGACAGTCATATATTTATGGCACATTTAATGCTTCCAAGGAGATAATACTCAAGAGCCTCAAGTGTTTCCAAAGTGTTCTGCTTAGACATCATACGTATAATGTTTTCCGCCAGAGTATAAAACAAAGAAAATGATGTAGGCATTTTATTTTTTAAAAATTAGGCCTAAGATATTTTTGCCATAGAAATCTTGTAAATTAAATGAGTTGGATCTGTACTAATTTTGTTTTAATTTGTTTTGGTGAGAGGGCAGAACTTGAGGGTTCCATTCATAGTGTTTTGTTGACAGTGAAAATAATTTGAAAGCCACTGATCTGTAGAAAACCAAGTGTCTCCGCTAAGCAAAATGTCTGATGGTTGTTGATATACACACTATCAATGTTAAAAAAAAAAAAAAAAAGCATGGGTAATAGATAAAAATAAAGAAAACAATAGCAAAACCTTTTGGCCCCCACTTGAACTTCAAATCTAGATTGGTGTCATCAATATTTAAAAAAAAAAAAGTCCTTCAGGTTTCCATCTTTATGCTCTGTTCGATATTTTGCAAGTCTATTTTCCCCTTCACATAATTTATATGTTGTTCCTTGATGTTCCATCCTAGAATCTCTCCTTCCCCTCCCACTCACACTCTTTGCCAGCTAGGCATACATACTTTCAGGTTATATAGATGAGATGGAGTTTTTCCATTTGCCACTCCAGATCCAGTTGGGTTCATCCAGTTGGAAGCATAGGCAGGAGAAAGAAACACAGGATAGGTATATCAGATTTTTATTTCTCTGACTATAGACCTGGTGGCACAGTGGTTAAAAGTTACAGCTGCTAACAAAAAGATGAGCAGTTTGAATCCACCACAGCATCCTGGAAACCCTGTGGGACGGTTCTTCTCTGTCCTTTAGGGTCAGAATCTTCTTAATGGCAATGGGTTTGTTGCCCTGCCAATTCTTTTTTTTTTGTCACATTTTGTTAGGCAGTCCATTCTTGAGCTACTCTCTCCAAATTTCTGAAATTAGGCTCCTTCCTCTTATCCCTTTAGTCCAGGGTTTCTCAAACTTTGAATCTTTAACCTTAGAAACCAACAATTCTTTGCCCTCTGTGTGGGGATGAGTGGTGGGGGAGGTTGTTTGGCAGTATCCCTGGCCTCTACACACTAAATGCCTTTGGCAAACCCACACCCCCAGCCTTAGCAAGCAAAAGTGTCTCTAGATATTGCCAAATGTCCCATGGTGGGCAAAATCATCCCTGTCGAGAACCACTGTTTTAGACCTGTTGCTATTTTTGTGTGTTGTCTGGTCTGCTGTTAATTGTTCCTCTTTTTAATTAGCACTGGTGTCCTTTGCGTGTGTCTGTGTGTGTGTGTCTGCGTGTACTCAAGCCTTCCACTCAGCTTTGTAAATTGTCTCTCTAGTAAGTATACCATGAATCCCCCAAAAATCTCAAAATCATTTAGAAAAGTGAGTATACATTGGAGAGAGAGAAATGTCCAGTCTTTACTTATTCTTGTGGTAAAAATATACACAGCACAATATTTGCCAATTCAACAATTTCTACAGTCTGATTCAGGGACATTGATTACCTTTTCATGCTGTGCAACCAATACCACTATCCTTTTCCAAATTATTCCAACACCATTAGTTTAAACTCAGCATTCCCTATGCAAAAACTCCTCCTTCCCTTCTCCTTTCCACTCCTAGTAATCACTAATAATCTCTGGTTTCTACATATTTGCTTATTTTATAAGACTGAGATCACACAGTATTTTTCCCTTTGCAACTAACATTTCGTTCAGCATAATATTTTCCAACTTCATCCGTGTTGTGAAATGCATCAGGCCTTAGTTTCTCTTAATGGATGAGTAATATTCTATTGGATGCATATACCACATTTTGTTTACCCATTCATCTGTTAATGGGCATTTCAGTTGTTCCCACATTTTGGCTGTTGTGAAAAGTGCAGCAGTGAACACTGGTATACAGGTTTCTTTTGCGTTCCTGCTTTCACTTCTTCTGGGTATACACCTAGAATTGGAATTGAAAGGTTGTATGGCCTTTTTTTTTTTTTATGGGCTTGGAATGGGTATGGTAGTTCTACCTTCAACTTTTTGAACAACTGTTAAACTTTTCACAGTGATTGTGCCATTTTATATTCCTACCAACAAAGGCTGCCAGACTTTATGTTTAAATTATATACTGGTGTTAAATTCATGCAAGCCTACGGTATTCAAAATATTACTGCGTTCTACTAGTTATTGAAGGGAGGGCTCAGCTGATAGATGCAAGTGAATAAGTACATTTCACAGTGTGCTTAGTTGATTATTAAGCCCCATATAAGTTATTTCCTTTGCCCAGATTTTGTAGTAGGAATAAACACAATCAGTAAATGAGAGAATTCTTATGTTGGTTCCATGAACCATGGAAAGAAGGCTATTATGTTAACCAAGTGGAAGTCGCTGGAACTGCACTAGTAAATCAAGCCCATTAATCAGAAGCAACACTTCATTTCCTGGGAGGATTGTGTAAATTAGTGACACCATCAGAGCCTTGAAAAACATAGAGGTGGTGATTCCTATCATATTACCATTCCACTTGACATGAAAAATTAGCTATACCTTGTAGAAACACTATGTATTATTACAAGTTTAATTAAGCATGATACCAGTTACATCTGTGTCTTTACTGGAGCAAATCAACATAGTCTCTGGTAGCTAGTATAAACTATTGACTTAAAAAAGCCTTTTTTTTTTTTTAACATCCCTGTTGTTAGTTGCTGTCAAAACAGCTTACGTATAAAAGAACCAAATGTTGCCAGGTTATCTAGTTATCTAGTGCTACCTTCGTTATCTAGCAGAGCTGTAACAGAAATACCACAAGTCGATGCTTTAACAAACAGAAATTTATTCTCTCACAGTTTAGAAAGCTAAAAGTCTAGGGGAAAGCTTTCTCTGTTTTCTCAGAGAAGGTCCTTATATCTTTAAGCTTCTGCTCCTAGGCTATTTTGTGCCTTGACATTTTTCTTCGCCCTTCTCTGCTTCTCTGGCTTGTTTGTTTAATCTCTTTTTATAATCTCAAACCTGTCCTCCTGATATAGCAAACACAACCCATTCCCAAATGGGATCATAACCACAGCTATAGAGCTTAGGATTTACAACACATATTTTGGGGGGACACAATTCAATCCATAACATTCTACCTTTTGGCTCCTCAAAATTCATGTCCTTGCCACATGTAAAACATATTCACCCCATCGCATCATTGTAAAAGTCTTAAATCAACTCAATATCCAAAATTTCATCTTCTGGATCATCTAAATCAAATATGGGTGAGACTTTAGGCATATTTCATCCTGAAACAAAATTCCTGTACACCTGTGAGCCTGTGAAATGTAGAATACAAGTTATCTGCTGCCAAAGTACAAGGATAGAGCAGGCACAAGGTAGATATTTCCATTACAAATGGGAGAAATTGGAGGGAAAGAAATGTTAATAGGCACCAAGCAAGTCCAAAACCCAACAAAACAAATTACATTAGCTCCCAAAGCTTGAAAATAATCCTCTGTTCTCTGAGACCATCTGGACAATGGCCCTGCCCTCCAAACTCTGAGTGCTCGCCCTGCCTTCTGGATTCTGGTGTAGGCCTTTCAGCCCTGGGCTTCAGCTCCACCTTCTAGGCCCTCTGGGGCAGCAACTCTGCTCCTTCGGCTTTAGGCAGCCCCATTCTTCTGGTCCATATGAGTGGTGACCCCATATACTTTCCCCAAGCAGTCCCCATTCTTTTGCCTCTTGGACATGGCATCCTCTCCCCTCAGTTTTGGGTGGTAGCCATGTAAGCCTGGTGCACCTTGATGGCAGCCCCACACTCCAGAACAGAGTTGGCAATGATCTGACTTTTTGAAACCTAGGAGGCTGTGACTCCACCCACTGAGATTCAAGAGGCTGTGGCACCACTCTGAAAATGAGAAGACCCTCCTTCCCACGCTCCTTCCAACAGTCCTGCTGATCTTCAAACTACTCCAGAAAGGATCATTTTCTTTTTTTGGAGGACAACAAATGTAGCTCCTTCAGCCTGTAGAATTCCAAGAGGCAGACGGCATTCTTTCCTTTTGTCCTTTCTCTGTCCCCTTCATTCTAAATTGATGGATTTTCTTTGTGGTAGTTGGTTAGATCCATCTGTCACAAGCTTAATTTTTTAAACAAAATTTATATACCCATTTCTTTAACAAAATTTGTGTACCCAGTTTTAGGACATATGTCCTTAGTTTGTACAACAGAATTTTCCAAATCTTTAAGTTTTGTTTTAAATTTGCATAGTTCATTTTTAAGTGCTTCTCTTTCCTCTCACAGTTTGTTATAAGCAGCAAAGAGAAACCATGTGGTCCCTTTAAGACCTTGCTTAGAGATCTCATCAGCAAGATATACAAGTTCATCACTTACAAGTTCTACCTTCCACCAAACATTTGAACATAATTCAGACAAGTTCTGCCACTACATAAAAAGCATTGCCTTTCCTACATTGTCCATTCACATGTTCATTGTTTTCTTCTAAGCCTTACCATGAAGCACATTTAATATCCACATTTCTAGCAATATTCTTTTGCTGGCAGCATATGTATTCTCTAAGATGATAGAGACTTTCTCTATAGCTCTCTGCACTTCCTTCTGAGCCCTCACCAGAATTGCCTTCGGTGTCCATAATTTTATCAATAGTCCTTTCAGGGCAATCTAGGTTTTTACTATTAGGCACCTTAAAACTCTTCCAGCCTCCACCCATTACCCAATTCGAAAACCATTTCCACATTGTAGGTCTCTGTTAGAGCAGCACCACACTCTTGGTACCAAATTCTGTCTTAGTTGTCTAGTACTGCTATAACAGAAATACCACAAGTGGATGGCTTTAAAAAACAGAAATTTATTCTCGCACAGTTTAGGAGGCTAGAAGTCCAAATTCAAGGTGCTGGCTCTAGGGGAAGGCTTTCTATCTGTCAGCTAATTGGAAGTTTCCTTGTCTCTTTGAGCTTCTGTTCCTAGGCAATCTTAATGTAGTTTGGCATTTTTTCCCACCTCTCCTGCTGTCCTTTACTTGTTTAATCTCTTTTTATATCTCAAAATAGATTGATTTAAGACACTCCCTACACTAATCATGTCTCCTTAACATAACGAAGACAACCCATTTCCAAATGGAATTTTAACCATAGGCATAGAGGTTAGGATTTACAATACATATTTTTGAGGGACACAATTCAATCTGTAACAGTATGTTTGAGTCTTAGTAGTAAATTAGATAGTTTGCTTTTAAATGGCTTGACAGACATATACCTTTATTGTCCTGCTCTATGACAATGCCAAATCTGCTGCTGTTTGCCATTATATAATCATAATTTGCTTCGATATTCTGATATCCTAAAGAAAATCAGGTTGATCAACTACATTGTTAACATGATTAAGGGACTTGGGAATTAGAAAGTAACAGGCCACAGAGATGCATGCTGGAGAATAACAGATAAACATAATGAAAGTTCATAGCTGCTTCACTGAATTTCCTTGGGATTCACTGGCCGGGGACATATCAGGATATACCTTAGAAGTGAGAGATAAGTTGCTTATCTTTGTACCATACCATGAAGAAAGAGATGCAACACTTGGAGCTCTCAATTTGCTGGGGGTCAGAGGTAGTTTAGTGGTAGAATTCTCGCCTTCCATGAGGGTGACCCAGTTCAATTCCTGGACAATGCACCTCGTGTGAAGTTACCACCAAATGTCAGTTTGCTATCGTGCTGAACAGGTTTCAATGGAATGTTCAGACAAAGATAGACTAGGAAGAAAGTCCTGGTTATATACTTCCAGAAGTCAGCCAGTGTAGCCCCTGTGGGTCACAGTGATTGGACCCCCAGTTTGCGGCAGTCTGATTCGTGGGAAAGGTGCAAGACCGGGCAGCATAGTGGTCCGTTGCGCATGGAGTCTTGATGAGTTGAAGGCTGACTTGATGGCAATTAACCGTAATCTAATCTGGAGGCAGCAATACCACGTATGGATAATCATTATAATCACCAGTTCAAAAAGGGACTGGAAAGTGGAAAAGCTTCTGCAGCAGATTTGGGCAGCCCTTTTTCACCTTGGGTCTTATAAGTAAACGGTCAGAACAGAACTGAAAGTACCTATGGTAGAAGGAAATACTGGCAAACCGCAATGGGAGAATCATAAAATCACAGTGCTTACCCATAAGGTTCTGAAGTAAAGACCCTCTGCTTTTCACTGATAACTCCCCTCCGTATGAAAAGAAGATTCTGAAATGATAATAGGCTTTGGTAAAGACAGAATGCATGACCATAGGCTAGCAAGTGCTTATGTAATCCAAACTTTTTTGATTTATGAACCACGAAACTGAATACGCATAGCAGCATCACATTTTAACATGGAAATTGTACATATGAAAGCAACCCTGACCAGGTCTAAAAAAAATACAAGTATGCTACAGACACAGGCAGTTTCATATTCTATGATACCTGCTCCTATTGCTTCCCTGCTTTTCTTTTCCCTCACCTGTGGCCTCCTGGGCAATATCTATGTCCAGGTAATGACAGAGTAAAAAGCCTGGACCTTGATTTCAAGTTTCAGCTGTGACATGGAAAGAGCTTGGAAGTCATCACTTCTATTCTTACAAGAAAAAAACAGCTGAACACACTAAAAAGCAATGACATTTATTCTCCCCATCAGAGAGACAGATGTATCCGGAGAGATACTGCAACCGAGATCTGCTTATTTGGAGCAGAAACTGGAACACTTAGTGATAATTTTGATAAATTGCTGGGAGCTGAACGTGGATTAGCAGGAGCATGAGAAACTCCCTGGGCAGCAGTCTTAGGCAGCTCCCACTTTCATGGGTTTTTACATCCAGTGGCTTCTCAGATTATCATTCTCAAGAGCCAAGAATGATTCCCTCTTGACTTTGGCTTGAAAAGGGGGACGATAACCATTTTAAAAAAAAAATACGCAGAGCTTTATCCAAAGCAAAGTCCTATTTACCAGAATAAAACACTTTACCAGAGCC